>NC_090989.1:178532803-178835833 GCF_041146395.1 Eulemur rufifrons | reverse complement strand
TTGGGAGGCCAAGACAAGAGGATCTCTTCACGTCAGAGGTTTGATACCAGCCTGGGCAACATAGCAAGACAAATCTTTAAAAAAAAAATAAGAAAAATTAGTAAGGTGTGGTGGTACATGCCTGTAGTCCCAGCTACTCTGGAGGCTGAGGCAGGAGGATGGCTTGAGCCCAGGAGTTTGAGATTGCAGCAAGCTGTGATGGTGCCACTGCATTCTAGCCTGGACAATGGTGCAAGACCCCATTTCTATTAAAAAAGAATGGAGAACAGCCTCAAAGATTATCCTTGATAAAAATGTTAGCTAAAATTAAAATCCATGCCTTACACCATGAAATTTTCTTAAAGTAATATTAATAAAGTAATATTACTGGTAGTGTCTTCTTCTTTCTCTGTCCTCATCTGTCTTTGTGACATGGTATGGCACAGTGATAAAGATCAAGGGAGTTGAAGTCAGACATACCTTGGACAGAATCCTCAAACTTCCACCTACTAGCTGTGTGATCTCTGGCTAGTCATTTAAAGTCTTTGAGATTCTTATTCTTCATTCATATTAATAACTATAATTTCAGGCTTTCAGTGCTTCCAGATTATGAAGATCAAGCCCAACCAATTTCAGACAGAGATATCATGTCAGGCTAAAAGCAGCCCCATTTTTATGAGAGTCCTGAAACTTCTGGGCTAAGTAAGCTGGGGGAATTCTGGGAGTGCATTGAAGGAAGGCTTCTTTATCCAAATATATCTCATGTACAGCACTTTATTTTGTGTATTTATTTTCACATATATGATCCTATGATACTTTTAAAATATGTCCACAAATTCTTTTATATTCTTTCCTTCAAAGATAGAGCCTAACTCATCTCCTCTTGAGAATGTGGTAAAAGTTATGGTATGTGACTTCCAAGGACAGGTCATAAAAGAAATGTTTGCCTCTTTTTCTTTCTTGGATCACTCACTCTGGGAGAAGCTAGCTGACATGTCATGAGGATGCTCAAGCTGCCACATGGAGAGGACCATGGAAAGGTCCTGAGAACTACCGCCGACAGCCAACAGGGTACTGGACATGTGACTACAACTGTCCCAGGAGTCAACCACTTTGGAAGTGAATCCTCCAGCCCCAGGCAAGCCTCCAAATGACTGCAGCCCCAGCTGACCTCTAGATGGCAACCTCATGAAAGACTCAGAGCCAGAATCATCTAGCTAAACCACTCTTCAATTCCTGGACTCCAGAAAATAAGTTTAGATTTGACTGTTGTTTTAAGCTGCTAAGATTTGAGGTAATTGATTATACAGAAACAGATAACTAACACATGATCTAATTGTATTGCTAATGCAGCTCAGATGTGTTAAGAAATTTTTCCATGGTACAGAGTTAGTAAAAGCCAGATTCAACCACATCTGAGTGTCTTAGCCAAAATAAAGTGTATTGGTACTTCTTCCAGCTTGGAGGATAAACCCTCGCTTCAGAATCTTGAGAAGCATCTTGAAGTCTATCTTGGGTAGCAATCGGGAGCAATACCACCCTTTAAAGCCAGACAGGAATAGTCCTTACCTTGGATCCTATGTTTTATAGGGTCCTTTTCTGTTCCTCCTTCAGCCATATCTTTCCCTATAGAGTAAAGAGTCCAGGAGATTAAAGAGATATGCCTATCTGTAGACTGCATGCCCCCTTTTTAGAGTATGCTCTTGATACTTGGGCCTGTTGGAACAATTCCAAGGTATATGTAGGCTTCTTGCTTGAGGTATCCTGAAGGAAGACTGCACAGAAAACATGCACCTGGGTTCCCAGAGCAGCCAAGGATGCTATTCCCAAAGCTGTAGGCAGAGCCTGGTTGTGCATGCAGAAGAATCCCGTGTATGTATGCAACTCCTCTCGTAGTGCAGGACAGAGCCTGAGATAGAATGAGAAGGGGGACAGGCAGCAGGCCACATTTAGGTTCTTGCTGTACCACCATGTCTCAGCAAGGGACTTCAGGGAGTTTTCAAGTAATTCAAGGAGCATTTAAAATTTGAAACTGGAATTCCTGGTTATTATGAAGGAATATTTATCAAGCTAAAAGGTAGAACATCACATTGAGATTTTATTAGCTTTATTTTATAACTTTTAAATATTCAGAACTGTGGTAGGTAGACCTCTTGGTATGCAGTATAAGGGACTCTTGTCCTGAGCCCCTTAAATATGAGTGACAAGCCTAGGCAGCAGGCATCTGCTATATTCTCTTGGCACAGGTAGCAGGAGATCAATATGAAATACTATAACTATGATAACCCTTCCAGAAAATCCTCCTAGGGTTGCAGTCTATAATTCTAGATTTGGAGATTCTAGACAGGAAGGAAGGATGTGGTCTTCTGAGTTCAATAGTCTACAGATCCAGTTACAATAAAAACCATAAGGATTGTCATGTACCAGGGATCATATTAAGTGCTTTTCATGAATTGCATTATGTAATTCTCACAACAACTATGTGAGGGGCAATTAGCCTCATCATGAAGATGAGGAAGCCAAGACTCAGAGGTAGATTCCAGATCCTGTAGCTAGAAAGAGACGGAGTATGGTCTGTCTTATTCCAAGGCTAGTGCTCAAAGCTACCATTCTTCATGCTGGTGGATCTACTCTGGAGGTCTTTAGGTGTCACATTCCCCTGACCACTAGAACAGAGGAGAAGTTTCCTTTGAAAAGGTCACAGCACTCTAGGAAGACATCTGCACCAGGGTCGATGCCAAAAATCTATTCCAACTCTACGAGTTTATCAGCTTAGCCTATTAGCCACTACTGAATTTTTATGCTATTATAAAAAAAAGCTATTTCTAAGACATTTTCAGTTCCTGGCATCAAATCCAAGATAAAATAGTCAGTGAATCAAGGATTTAGAATATCAGAAGAAAGATAAGAACCAAAAATTGGATTTATTGATATTAAAGGGAAAAAATCTTGAAGGAAAACATAAGGAAACTCCATGGGGACTATGAGTCTACAACCTAGTCTGACAGTTTTATGTTGCACCATAATTTAATATAATGGAGAAATGCAGGCTCCAAAGTATTCATATTAAAGTACTCATGAATAAAATCATTTTCATTTCAGCTGGTCACATATACTATTCAAATTATTTTATGGCCTTCCAATGGTAAGAGTGGCAAGGATTGGATGATATTAAATTGATTTAAAAGCAACTGCTTAAATTGCTTAAGCTTTAAATAATTCTTATTTTGTGAGAACTGGAAACCACTGATGAGTAAATCAAGGAAGGAAGACATTTACAAAAGCATGAAACATCACTCAGAAATGATCATCTTCTAGTTACCACTTCATGTAACAATTTCAACTTCTCAGAGAGCTGGCTGAATGGTTTAGTGCAATATTTTGTTAATTTTAGACAGAAAATGATATATTTAGCACTAAAATGTTAGCGCGGTCTAAATGTCCCAGCATCTCCATCTTGGAAGTACGTGCTTACCAATCTTCCAAGAAAAATGCTTGTATTAATTTACCATTGAACAAATGACACAGTCCTATGAAAGAAAGCCTAAACTTTTCTTTTCTAGCTTTGCTTTTCAGATAGAATAATATTGCGCCATATCATCAAGTCTTACTACTCACAGAACATTTTTTTTCCAGGATGAAAATGCAAGAATAAATGATAAGTTTCCTTCTGAGCTGACATCCTCACCACGGAAGATAAACCTCTAATACACTGTAAAATCACAAACTGCCCAATATAATAAAATTCTTTTCCAGATAATATTATCTTTCACCTACTTATTTCTTCCATCTTTCATTCATGGAATTTTACATTATTTTCCCATTGTATAAAATAAGCCAGTCACACTTTGTAACTAAACAATCTTTGCCCTTGACAAATCCATTAAGAAAAAAAAAAAAAAAAAAGTAAGACCCTGGCCTTAAGGTGGTTGTTATTTGTTCTCTTGTATATAATGCATATGTGAGTTTCAGCCACAAACAGGTTTATTTGACTTTAAATCTTTTGTCCATTTTATTTTACATTCTGTTGCTTTTAGACAGAAAGTATGTAAAAGAAACTTACAAGCTTAAATACATATATATATATATATATAAATTCTTTTTAGTTTGCCAAACTATCCTGTGAAAATATTTTTCTCTCAAAATCCCAAAGTAAATTTTTAAATTCTCATTTGCCCTCAATAATTTCCTCATCTGTTTTCCAAAAACCCTTCTATTTAAATCATTTAACAACACATACCTCTAGCATTACTATATACTACCAAACATAAATACATACATGTCTAAACATATACATATACTATATACACACATATGCAATTTATAACAGGTAACCCTGCCTTCTCATTTCCAAATGCAACTCATTCCAAACGTATTTTCAGTTTACATCCACAAAGGTTTTTTCTTTTTTTCCAACTAAAGCCAAACAAAGCACAAGACAATAAATTTAGAGTCTCCTGCTTATACTCCAAAAAATTATCCCGTGAAAGATGGCAATGAGGTTTTTACTCCTCTAGAGAAAGAAACCAATCTCCAAAATAATGTCCTAGGAAATAGCTTTTCCCTGAGATTTTCTTCTTTATTTTTATAAAGAAAAAAATACAAATAGAAAAGCATGAGCAAATCAAATCGTAAGAAGCTTCCACATTAGCCACACTTTCTTTTCCTGTTTAGAAAAGAAAAATAGTTTTATCTTATGTTGTCAATACTGCAGAATATTAAGAAAGGCATTTAGTCACCCTCATATTTTTCTACATTTCTTTCCCACAACTAAGATTATTTTTAGGGAACATAAAAAGGGGGGGGGACTTGAAATCAAAATAACTGAATTTGTATGTTTAAGATAAATTCAAAGCCCCAATGACTTCCTCTAAGATTAATTTACATTAGGAAAAGCCAATCAATTAATCTCAACTGCAAATGTAAACATCTGTCACAGACAACATGTTCCTTGTTTGTGAATAGATAATATGATGCAGATCTTGCAACAAATAGAGCTACATTTAAATCTTGGTCTAAAACCAGGAGAGAAATATCGATGATCTTTCATTTCCATAAAATCCAGAAAATTTTCAGAAATTTTCAACTCTTTTTCTAATTGTCCACTAGTTTGGAAACTTGTTTTTAATAGTTCTAAGATTATCAGGTTCTGGGTTTAAAGTCAAACAACTTGAATTCAAGACCCAGTTGTTGACTGGGTAACCAAAAGTAAATTATTTAGCACTCTAGACCTGCCCTCTCCTCTATAAGATGGGCGTCACAGGGTTCTGTGAGGACTAACTGTTACCACACATGTAAAGTACCTGGCACCACTCATTCCTGGCTCATGGCACATGTCGATAAATATCACTTGGGCTACTGTTTTTCCTGAGGCTCTGGAACTTCTTTCTATCAGATACACAAAGATTCCATTGAATATAGCCTGGAAGATGTACTTCTGGATAGGCTAAACAAGAATATTAATTGCAAAGAAAAAAGAAACGTGCTATTCTTCCCTTATGTTCAATATATGACCCTTCATGGCCTTCACAACATGTATGCAAAATATGCACTAACGCAGCCTTATTTCAGACAAGGAAATAGAGGTGAAAATGGTAACACAGCTCAGGAAAGGGCAAAGCTTGAACCCCATCTCCAAATCCCATGGGCTTTCCTTTCCATGAGGCTAATAAAACACACATTAAACTGGGGGGGAAGGAAGGAAGAGCAATCAGACTGTCCTTTGCACCTGATTCATAGATGTGAAATAGTAATATTGCTATTCCATGGTTTGTCTTCATAAACTTTGTGATGTGAGTGGCCCTTGCTAAGTCCCTAGGACAAACTCACAGGTACCTGAGTATCTTGAGGAATCTTGCAGGTTCTTGTTAAATGCAACACTCCTTGGGAGAATTTTATTAATGACTTCAAAAAGAGTTAGTTGACAGATATCTGAGTGTGAGTGGCTGACGGTATGGAAGGCAGAATTGGGAAGTAGGGGATTGGAGATGGGCAATCAGAAATGGAAGACAAGTCCACTATGGAGACAAAAAAATATCAAATGAGAAGATAACTCCCATGTACAGGTACAGTCAGGCCTCCATATCCATGGGTTCTGCATCAGAGGATTCAATCAAGCAAGGATCGCTGATACTTGTAAAACAAAACCAATACAACAATAAAGATAATACAAATAAAAAAGTACAGTGCAACAACTATTTACATAGTATTTACATTGTATTAGGTATTATGAGTAATCTAGAGATCATTTAAAGGATATAGAAGGATGTGCATAGGTTATATGCAAATACCAAGGCCGTTTTATATCAGGGACTTGAGCATCGGAGGATTTTGTATCTACAGAGGTCCTGGAACAAATCACCAAGGATGACTACATTGAATACTTACTAGGTAGAGATAAAACATTACCTACTTTATAATTCATCTTTAACTTGGCCGATAGTAGCCCAAGCATTAGCTAACATCATTTTCTGAAATTACACCACTCCAGAGAATAGGAATTCTGCCTTCTAGTTACAGTTCTGCCATTTATTACCTATGGGGCGTGGGGCAAATTACTACATAGCTCTACCCTAGTTTCCTTGCTTGTAATAATTGCCTTTCTTCCTCACATGGTTGCTATGGAAGAAAGTGAGCTAGTAAGTTAAAGCACATGGGAAAATAAAAATAGTGCTAAGAGAGATGAAAATTATTATTATGCAACAATTGCTGAAACAAATACTTGGCAAGCAAAACTTCATGCAAGGTGGTATTGTTTTACCATAGAGTAATTTTGGTTTACTAGGGTAATCTTGGCAGGAATGTCATGTAACAAAGTCATTATTATTATTATCATTTATTCTGAATTCTTATATGGAATCAAAATATAGTGCTACCAAGATGGTATTCTAATACTATTTTTACCAAAGTCCCAAATTAGTCAGCTCCTGAGCTTAACGCACTTGTTAAGTTATATGGGCCCCTTGTTTCCAGTTCATATCATGCTGTCATGTGTGGATAAAGATTCACATTGCTCTCACTTCCGCTCTAAATTGATCCGAACTTGAATCTAAAACTCTGGCTTATGGAAACCTTGAAAAGATCTCGTTGGAAAGTGTAGTCTTTGCACACCCTTTCATATTCACAAAGGTTTTTATCATTACTACTGAGTTCTAGTCCAAAAGAATAATTGGGAAGGAGATCTATTTTTACAATCCCAAGGAAAAGTATAATTAACTGCTGCCAAATTGTGGCTGCTGTTGTAGTCTGCAGGGCAGACTCCAGTGAATCGCTTGGCCCACACCAGTATATCTCATTTATCAAAGAAGTGAATTCTTCTTCAAAGTATCTTAATCATGAAATCATAAAGCAACTCCTGCCCAAGTCTTCCCTCTAGGCTCTCATCAGCCTACCACTTCTCCTATCAGTTATATTGCTCAACCATGCAACAAGCCTTCATTGTCCAAATCCCTTCCCCTCAAAAGCAAACATAAAAAAATGTTCTAAAATTTGAACCTATTCACATTTATTTCCTTCTGATAATTTCTTTTATTTGTATTGCCATTGTCTTTGGCAATCACTGCATTTCTTTGTATCTGTCACCTTTCTTAGACTCTGCTTGTTTACTTCCATGAACAATATTGGGGGAAAAAAAGTAAAGCTGAATTTCGTGGTGGGTCAATGAGGATTTGAATATTTTATTTACTACCATAATCACAAAGCAAAATTGCTTCCTTCAAATAACACTCATAAATTATCAGCTATTATGCCTCAGTGTATTGGTGCAAAGGTTGATGCTGAATCAAGTTTTAGAGGGGCAGGGGAACTTATAATTTATATGTCACATGTGGTCACGACATACCTACTTGTCACTCACTTGAGTAGTTACAGAGGGATGGAGACTAGGAGTGCTAACATACCCACAGGGACATCCAAACTTCACCTTGCAAATGTTCTGAAGCATCCAGAAAAGTAGCTTGTGAGTTCTCAGCCCATCTCACTTCTTCAACCAGCTACTCAATTTTCAATTTTCAGCTCCAGAGGATCCAGTTATTTCCCTTTAGGAAACAGAATAAAAAGGAGACCAAACAGTGAAGCATACACATTTTTAGGCACAGGAGATTATATCTGTACCCCTAAGGTACATCAGTAACATAAACCCCACAGACACATGCACAACCTTTCATTTCGTCCATAAGCAATTGCATATTTGTTCCTGTCCAGAAAAGCAAGGTGAAATTAACTCATGCAAAATGGACAGGGGATTATGTAAATCTATCTTCACTAAACCCATCGTTCAGTGTTTATGAACACTATTAAGCCAAGGACTCATTATTCATCCTGCAGGTAAGCTGACCCTTAGGTGTGCAACTCTTTCAAAATAAGAATAACATCTCTGCATTGTAAGTGGAGAAAAAATTAATACATACAGTCATTGAGACTAGTTCTAGCATTAAGTTTTTCAGTGAAAAGTGAACCAAAGTCAAGAGTAAAAAGACATGCCACAGAGTTGGAGAATATATTTGCAACTCATAAACAAAGAAGTCTCATCTAAAATATAAAAGAAAATCTTCTATATAAATAAGAAAATTGCAGACTGCCTGATTAAAAAAATGACAAAAGAATTGAATAGGCACTTCATAAAAGAGAAAGCCAAACGGCCAATAAACAAATTAAATTAAAAACTGCTCATCTTGTTAGCAAATTATAAAACAAGTATTAAAACTACAATGTGATAGCCAATATACACCCATCAAATTGGCAAAAATTAAAGTGTCTGACAATGCCACGTGTTAGTGAGCATGAGGAACAACCAAGAACTCTCATATATTGTTGGTGAGGATGTAAATTGCACTTGGAAAAACAATTTAACATGACCCATTAAAGTTGACAATAAGCAAACCCTAAGGCAGCACTAGATATATGCCCTAGAGAAATCCCTGCACATTTGTAGCAGGATACAGGGACAAGAGGGTCAGTAGCAGTATTGTGCATGATGCCACCAAACAAGGATAACCCAAATGTCCATCACAATAAAGGAAACATATAAATTGTGGCATGTTCATATAATGGAACACTGTATAGCAATGAAAAGAAATGAGCTGCAGCTACACAAAACTATATGAATGAGTCCAGTGGTAATATTGCAAATATTTAATCATTGGTTCTGAGCAAACAGAAAACATGCCAGATTTTGACAACTCACATAGGCCTGCCAGAAAAATATCAACAAACACTGGATAATCTCTGAAATATCATGTTGCTTAAAAGAAAAAAAAAGGCATGTAAATACTTATTATGTTATCTTTCTATTTAAGTAAGTTCAAGAACAAACAGGATGAAAGCTTATTTGTTTAGGAAAGTATAATGACTAGTAAAATTAAAAATAACAGCAAAAAGATAATTTCCATAAAAGGCAGAATGATGATTATTTAGAATGAAATTGGTGGGTTATTAGCAGGAGGTAAGATGTAAGTGCCATATGATAAACATGGTACAAGGGCGGTTAAGGGGCAAGTAATCTATTTCTTTACTTGGGAAGTGTTGCTATAGTCATTCACCATATAGCTATTTTCATACTTGTCTGTGTATATTTTAAGTCATTTTCTATGTCTAGAAAATATTTTACAATAAAAACAAATAATCTAAACAAAAGAAGAAAACCAATGTCATATACTCATATGTGGATATTTTCTTCTAGCATTGGGCAGAGATGCTTATTGAACCTAGTATTGTCTTAGACTATCATTTGTTCTTCCAAGACTTCTAAAACTGCTGCCCAATTATTACAATTGTGGTTGTCTTCATGTCATTTAAGCACCCCAACTACTTCAGGACTCAGTGCTGATTCTTCCCTCTGAATCTCTTCCCAATCCACTCAGGGGAGTCTTAGTTACCAGTACTGGTGCAGAGAAAGTTGAAAATCAATACAAAGAAGCCAAAACAAACAAACAAAAAAAGTTTCAGGACATGAGTGAAAAAACTGAAAAAGTTGCTAAAGAGATAGACAGCATAAGAAACTGTATAATAGAACTTAAAGAAATCAGTCATTTAGGGAATTACAAAATATAACAGAAAGCTTCAACAATAGGAATCTCAGGGCTGGAAGACAAGGCTTTCAAACTAACAAATTCAGACTACAATGCAGAAAAAATAATAGAGAAGAAGGAACAATCACTCAGAAAAATATAGTATTATATGAAATGAGCCATACACAAATTATAGGTATCCAAGAGGAAGAAGAAAAAGCAAAAAGCATGGCAAACCTATTCAAGGGAATTATGAAGAAGAACTTCCCTGGTATCACCAGAGGTTCAGATATCAAGGTACAAGATGGTCAACAAATACTGGGAAAATGCATAGCAAATAGGACATCCCCAAGACACACAATCGTCAACCTGGCCAAAGTCAAAATGAGGGAGAAAATTCTATAAACTGCAAGATGAAAGCAACAATTAGTAACAAAGGAAAACCCATCAGGCTAACAGCAGACTTCACAGCAGATAACTTACAAGCCAGAAGTGACTGAGGCCCCATTTTCAGTCTTCTTAAACAAAACAACTGCCAGCCAAGAGTTTTGTATCCTGCAAAACTAAGTTTCATAAATGATGGAAAAATAAAAACTTTTCCAGACAAGCAAACATTAGGGGAACCTATCACTACTAGACCTGCCCTGAAGAAAATGCTCAAAAGTACATTGTGCACACAACAACACAATAGATACCCATGAGTGTAAAAAAAAACAAACAACCCCCCTCCCAGAACTTATAGCCCACAGTTCTTATAAAACACTAGCACAAGAGGAAAAACAAAACAATAAAGTGTCATTCAATATGATGAACATAATAGTATCCCACATATCAATACTAACACTCACTGTGAACAATCTTAAAGCCCCAATGAAAAGACAAAGACTGGCTGAATGAATGAAAAAACACAATTCAAATATTTTCTGTCCCCAGAAAACACATCTAAATAACCTCAAGGTTAAGGGACGGACAAAAATATTCCACACAAATAGAAACATAAACCAAACCGGTATCTCCATTCTCTATCACATAAAATAGACTTTAAATCAACAATGGTAAAACAAAACAAAAACAAAAACAAAAGATGAAGATGGTCATTTAATAATAGTAAAGAGAGGATTGAAAAAGATGGCGGAGTAGTGGTGACCCCCTAGATTCGTGCTCCCGGAGAGGAAGGCATGGATCTCGGCCTGCCACAATGCTAGAGGTTCACTCCCCCACAAGAGCGGTGGTGTGAATCCATGGAGAATCAGCGTGGGACACAGAGAGCAAGAAAAGTCTGAGGTGAACAGGAAATAAGATCACGAAAATCTGGAGAGTGCCGGAGGGATAATAGAGAGGGGAGCGTGGGACAGCTGTACCCACCTCACCAGAGAGTGGGGTGGGTTCAGCCCCACAGGAAATCAGCTTGTTCCCCCACTGACCTCCACACCCACTCAATTGGAGACCTGCCTAAAGTCAGTGCAGAATCGCCACGGGAGACGTGGGGCTCTGTGGAGACGAGACATTAGCGGGAGGCATTTTGGACCCTGGAGTGCTGTGCATGGACTGCAAAAGGCTGCAGCCACAGGCGCCTAGCAGATGCCGAACTGTCTCCTTTACACCGGCGGCTGGGCTCCCTCCGTCCCCGGCTCTAGCAGACACCAAACTGTCTCCTATACGTGGGCGGCTGGGCTCCCTCGGTCCCCAGCTCCTCCGGCCCCTGCCGGACCCTGAGCATTCAACCCCAGCGCCAGTGATCTGCAGACGGGCAGCCGCCATTGTCGGGGTCCACAGCCTAAATGCTGCGGAGTGATTGGGTACAGGATGGCTCCCTGGGTGGCTCCCTCCCCTAGTCCGTGGAACCCCACTAAGAGCCCCCCCTTTGTGTGAACACTGAGTGCTTCCCCAGTCACGAGAGAGTGGAGCGTGGACCTTGCGGACATTGGGGTGGGGCGGACCATCGCCCGCAGGAACTGCAGCAGCTGGAGCGCTGGGTGAACGAGGGCACCACCCCCTCCCCCTAGCCACTGTCTTTTGCGCAGAGAGAGGCGGAAACCACCTTGGGAGAGGAAGAGGGGCAGCGCCCCCCCCAGCGGAGGTAGCAAACTCCTGAACAACATGCGAAGGGCTCCCTCTAGAGACAGAGGAGGCAGCTTACCTGGCGCACACGGCATGCCTCTATCCAGACTAAAGCTGAAAGAAAGGATCTTAACGATTCATCCAGATGGGAAGGGCTCAGTGAAAGAACTCTGGGAGTATAAAGAATCAAACTGAAACCTTGCCCTCAAAGAGGATTACTAGTTCTCCACCAATTGACACAAACCAGATTCAAAATAGCAACATGTCACAGGAAGAATTTCAAACATGGATCATAAATAAGCTGAACATTATGCAAGAAAAAATGGATAACCAACACAAAGAAACCACAAAAAAGATCCAGGACTTGGAAGAAAAATTCACTAAAGAAATTGAAATATTGAAGAAAAATCAAACTGAACTCCTGGAAATGAAGAATTTATTCAGGGAGTTACAAAACACAGTGGAAAGTCTCAAGAGCAGGATAGATCAAACAGAAGAGAGAATCTCAGAGACCGAAGATAACACTTTCCAATTAAATAAGTCAGTCACAGAGATAGAGCAAAGAAAGAAGAGAAAAGACCATAGTCTACAAGAAATGTGGGATTATGTGAAGAAGCCTAACGTGAGAGTTATCAATATTCCTGAGGGTGAAGAAGACAATAAGCAAGGGTTGAATAAACTATTTGAAGACATAATTGAGGAAAATTTCCCAGGCCTTGCCAAATCTCTAGATATACAGGTTCAAGAAGCTCAAAGGACCCCTGGGAGATTCATACCAAATAGGAAGACACCACGTCATGCAGTTATCAGACTGACCAAAATATCCACTAAAGAGGCCCTTCTTCGAGCTCTAAGGAGAAAGAAACAAGTAACATACAAAGGAAAGTCCATCCGAATCATGCCAGATTTCTCGACTGAAACATTACAAGCAAGAAGAGATTGGGGCCCCATTCTCACTCTTCTGAAACAGAATAATGCCCAGCCTAGAATCCTGTACCCAGCTAAGCTCAGTTTTATATATGAAGGTGAAATTAAGACATTCTCAGATAAATAAAAACCCAGAGAATTCACCAAGACAAGACCAGCTCTCTAAGAAGTACTCAAAATAGAGTTACACATGGTCCAGCACAAGAAAGACCCACGAATGTAAAACTACTCAAGAGATAAAGATAAAAACCCAGTTATCACAATGGCTCAAGAGAGAAACAGATCAATGAAATTCAACCCAACATGAGGAACAGCAATCTGTCTCACTTATCAGTTCTCTCATTAAATGTGAATGGATTGAATTCCCCACTCAAGAGACATAGACTGGCCCAATGGATAAAAAAATATAAGCCAAGTATCTGCTGTCTTCAGGAAACTCATCTAACCTGCAAGGATGCATTTAGACTGAAAATGAAAGGGTGGAAATCAATATTTCAAGCAAATGGAAGCCAAAAGAAAGCTGGCGTGGTGGTTTTAATCTCCGATAACTTAGTTTTTAAATCAACAAAGTAATGAAAGACAAAGATGGCTACTATATACTGGTGAAGGGTACAATTCAACAAGAAGACATAACTATACTTAATATATATGCACCCAACTTAGGTGCACCCAGATTCATAAAGCAAACCCTACTTGATCTGAACCAAATGATAGATAACAACACTTTAGTAGCTGGAGACTTTAACACGCCACTGACAGTACAGGACAGATCCTCCAAACAAAAAGTAAACAAAGAAATAATGGACTTAAATAGAATGCTAGAACAAATGGGCCTGACTGACATCTACAGGACATTCTACCCAAAAACCACTGAATATACTTTCTTCTCATCAGCTCATGGGACATTCTCCAAGATTGACCATATCCTAGGACATAAAGCATGTCTTAAAAAATTTAAAAATATAGAAATTATACCATGCATCTTCTCAGATAACAGTGGAATAAAAGTAACAATGAACCCTAACAGAAATTCTCATTTCTACTCAAAGTCATGGAAGCTAAATAACCTTCTCCGGAACAATCAGTTTATAAATGAAGAAATCAAATCAGAAATCAAAAGATTCTTTGAATTAATGACAAAGGAGATACAAAATCTGTGGGACACAGCTAAAGCTGTCCTGAGAGGAAAATTTATTTCCATAAATGCCTATATCAAAAAGACAGAAAACTTATAAATAGACAATCTAATGAATAGACTCAAAGAGCTGGAGAAGGAAGAACAGACCGACTCCAAACCCAGCAGAAAGAGAGAAATTATTAAGATTAAATCAGAACTAAATGAAAATGACAACAATCAAACCATAAGGGAGATTAATAAAACAAAAAGTTGGTTCCTTGAAAAAATAAACAAAATTGACACGCCTCTGGCTAGACTAACCAAGAGCAGAAAAGAAAAAATTCCTATAACCTCCATCAGGAACATGAAAGGAGAAATCACAACCGATGCTACAGAGATACAAGATATCATCTATGAATTCTACAAAAATCTTTATGCACACAAACTGGAGAATGCGGAGGAAATGGACAAATTTTTAGAAACACATAGTCTTCCCAGGCTCAACCAGGAAGAAATAGAGTACCTGAACAGACCAATATCAAGAACTGAAATCGAAACAGCAATAAAAAACCTTCCCAAAAAGAAAAGCTCTGGACCAGATGGGTTCACACCTGAATTTTACCATACCTACAAAGAAGAACTGGTGCCCATCCTACATAAATATCAAGAAGGATGGGATTCTCCCCAACACTTTTTACCAAACCAACATAATCCTGATACTAAAACCAGGAAAGGATGCAACAAAAAAAGAAAACTACAGACCAATAT
The DNA here is from genome assembly GCF_041146395.1 of Eulemur rufifrons. Taxonomy (NCBI): domain Eukaryota; kingdom Metazoa; phylum Chordata; class Mammalia; order Primates; family Lemuridae; genus Eulemur; species Eulemur rufifrons. Next base: position 178,820,974 of record NC_090989.1, on the reverse strand, counting down.
CCCTTATGAATATAGATGCAAAAATTTTCAATAAAATACTAGCAAATCGAATCCAAGTGCTTATCAAAAAAATAATCCATCACGACCAAGTGGGCTTCATCCCAGAGATGCAGGGATGGTTTAACATATGCAAATCTATAAATGTAATTCACCACATAAATAGAAGCAAAAATAAAGATCATATGATCCTCTCAATAGATGCAGAAAAACCATTTGACAAAATTCAACACCCTTTTATGATAAGAACACTTAACAAAATAGGCATAGAAGGGGCCTACCTAAAAATGATACAAGCCATATATGACAAATCCACAGCCAACATCATACTGAATGGGGAAAAACTGAAAGCATTCCCACTTCGAACTGGAACCAGACAAGGCTGCCTACTGTCCCCATTACTTTTCAACATAGCATTGGAAGTCCTTGTGAGAGCTATCAGGCAAGAGAGCAGAATCAAGGGAGTCCAAATAGGGACAGAAGAGATCAAACTCTCACTCTTTGCTGATGATATGATGTTATATCTTGAAAACCCCAAGGATTCAACCAAGAGACTCCTGGAATTGATCAATGAATTCAGTAAAGTCTCAGGATACAAAATCAATACACACAAATCAGAGGCATTCATATGTGCCAATAACAGTCAAATGGAGAACCAAATTAAGGCCTCAGTACCCTTCAAAATAGCAACAAAGAAAATAAAATATCTAGGAATATATTTAACTAAGGAGGTAAAGGACCTCTATAGGCAGAACTATGAAACACTGAGGAAGGAAATCGCAGAACATGTAAATAGGTGGAAAGCCATACCATGCTCATAGATCGGTAGAATCAACATTGTTAAAATGTGTATATTGCCCAAAGTTATCTACAGATTCAATGCAATCCCTATTAAATTACCAACATCATTTTTCACAGATATAGAAAAAATAATTTTACGCTTTGTATGGAACCAGAGAAGACCCCGTTTAGCAAAAGCAATAAAAACAAAATGGGAGGTATTAATTTGCCAGACTTCAAACTATACTACAAGGCTGTGGTTCTTAAAACTGCCTGGTACTGGCACAAGTGCAGGGACACAGACCAGTGGAACACAACAGAAAATCCAAATATAAAACCATCCTCATAGAGCCATCTAATCTTTGACAAAGCAGACAAAAACATACTCTGGGGAAAAGATTCCTTATTTAATAAATGGTGCTGGGAAAACTGGATAGCCACATGTAGAAGACTAAAACAGGACACACAGCTTTCACCTCTCACAAAAATCAAATCACGGTGGATAACAGACTTAAACCTTAGGTCGGAAACTATTAGAATTCTAGAAGAAAACATAGGAAAGACTCCTACAGACATTGGCCTAGGAGAAGAATTTGTGAAGAAGACTCCTAAGGCAATCACAGCTACAATAAAATCACAGCAACAACAAAAAAAAAATAAATGGGACCTGATCAGATTAAAAAGCTTCTGCACAGCCAAAGAAACAGTAATGAGAGTAAACAGACCACCTACAGAATGGGAAAAAACTTTTGCATACTACACATCAGAAAAATTGGTTCTTTTAAAAGATAAATAAAATTGATAGACCATTAGCCAGATTAATCAAAAATAGAAGAGAAAGGACTCAAATAAGCTCAATCAGAAATGTAAAAGGAGACATTAAAAATGATACCACAGAAATACAAAATATCTCCCATGAATATTGCCAAATTCTCCAGACAAACAAACTAGAAAACCTAGAGGATATGGATAAAATTCCTGAAAACACACATCCTCCCAAGTCTGAATCAGGAAGAAATAGAAATCTTGAACAGACTAAATATGAGAAGCAAGATTGAAGCAATAATAATAATAATAAAAAATCTCTCAACAAAAAGAGCCCCTGAGCAGACGGATTCACAGCCAAATTCTACCAGAGCTACAATGAACTGGTGCCTATCCTACAGTGAATATTCCATAATATCTAGAAGGAGAGAATACTCTCTAATTCATTATATGAAGCCACTATCACCCTGATACCAAAGATAGGAAAGGACACAACAAAAAAAAGAAAACTACAGACCAATATGCCTTATAAACATAGATGCAAGAATCTTCAACAATATACTAGCAAATTGATTTCAACAGCACAACGAAAAGATAATTCACCGTGATCAAGTAGGTTTCATCCAAGGGATTCAAGGATGGTTTAACACACAAATCAATAAATGTGATTCATCACATACATAGAAACATAAACAAAGCCATATGATCATCCCAGTAGATTCAGAAAAAGCATGTGATAAAATCCAGCACTCTTCCATGATTAAAACCCTCAACAAGCTAGGCATAAAAAGAATATATCTCAAAATTATAAAGGCTTTATATAACAAACCCATATATGACAAAACCACAAGCAATGTCATTTCTCCTAAGAACTGGAACAAGACAAGGATGCCCACTGTCACCACTTCTATTCAACACAGTACTAGAAGTTCTAGCCAGAGCAATCAGGCAAGAGAGAAATAAAAGGTATCCAAATTGGGAAAGAGGAGGTCAAATTATCCCTGTTGGCTGATGATATGATCTTATATCTAGAAAACCTTAAAGACTGCACCAAAAGACTCCTAGAGTTGATAAATAAATTCAGCAAAGTCTCAGGTTATAAAATCAATGCACACAAATCATTAGCATTTCTATATTCTAATAACAAGCAAGCTGAGAGTCAAATCGAAGACTTAATACCATTTACAATAACTACAAAGAAAATAAAGTATCTAGGAATATACTTAAAGAAGGAGGTGAAAGATCATTATAAAGAGAACTACAGAACACTGATGAAAGAAATGTAATGACATAAACAAATAGAAAAACATTCCATGCTCATGGACTGGTAGAGTCAACATTAATAAAGTGGCCATACTTATGATTTACAGATTCAATGCAATACCCATCCAAGTACCAACGTTATATTTCAAAGATCTAGAAAAAAAATCCCAACCTTTATTTGGAATCAAAAAAGAGCCCAAATAGTCAAAGCAATCCTAAGCAAAACAATCAAATCTGGAGGCATCACACTACCTGACTTTAAATTATACTAAAAGGAAACAGTAGCCACAACAGCATGGTACTGGTATAAAAGTATAGACATAGACCAATGGAACAAAATAGAGAAGCCAGAAATAAAACCATCTACCTACAACCAATTAATCTTTGACAAAGCAGACAATATACACTGGGGAAAGAAATCTCTATTTAATAAATGGTGCTGGGAAATTGGATTGCTACATGCAGAAGAATGAAACAGGACCTGTATCTCTCACCACTTACCAAAATTAATTAAGAGATGAAATCATAAAAATTCTAGAAGAAAATATGGGGATGTTTCTTCTAGACATTGGTCTGGGCAAAAAAATTATAACTAAGATCCCAAAGGCAAATGCAGCAACAACAAAAATAAATGGGACTTAATTAAATTAAAAAGCTTCTGCACAGCAAAGGAAATAATCAACAGAGTGAATAGACAACACACAGAATGGGAGAAAATGTTTGCAAACTATATACTCAACAAATGCCTAACATCCAGAATCTACAAAGATGTCAATCAAATCAGCAAAACAAACAAAAAAAACCCATTAAAAAGTAGGCAAACACATAAGCAGAAGTTTTTCAAAAGAAAGTAGACAAATGGACAGAAAACATATGAAAAAATGTTCAACATCACTAATAACCAGGAAATGCAAGTTAAAACTACAATGACATACCACTTTACCCCTATCAGAATTGCCATTGTCCCCAGAAACCGAAAGATGCCTAACTTTTTGAGCACTTGATGAAAGACACTGATAATACCTCCATCTCTGTTCATACAGTGTCATGTGAGAATCTTCAGTAGACTGTAGTGTAGTAAGAAAGATATGTGCCCTGATCACTTGAGTCTAAAGTGGGGCTCCTTTAGGGCCATTGAGGCAATCGGGAATAAAAGATCAGTTAGAAACACATTTTGGCTTCAAAGTGATATATCATTGGGTCCAAAACGGATAAAGATATTAGAATTGTCTTGAACTCGGTTGATGTGGTTATTTTCCGGATGTAATTCTAGTATGCAACCACGATTAACAGTGGGTAAGATTTTGGTAGGGGGAAAGGTCAGAGATGGAAAGGTGAGATTTCTGGGTTTTAAAAAGTAACATAAAAGTAACAGGGCAGATTTGCAAGTATATAAACTGAAAGTGGAATTAAGTAGGGTTTTGATTTTAGAAGACAGTGCATAATATCCTAATAGAATGTGAAGGCATCATGAAAGGAAACACCTAGAAGTTGATTCCTAGAAAAGACAGATGACCACGCAGACAAATGTCCCAAATTAGGATTTGTCTTCGTATATCTTCCACTGTTCAAAGTAAGGTTGTATCTTCCGTCACAGCCCTAAGATTCAGTTGCTGGTTCAAACTAACAAAAGGGATTGATTGAAGAAACCAGAATTCCCAATAATGGTATATAATGAGAAAAATCACAGAGATGTAATTGAATGATTCAACTTCAAGATGGCAACAAAATCTGATAACCTACTGCATCCATCTGATGGTTAATTATCCTGACAGGAGTCTACTAGTTTCTAATTTCTTGGATGGGAATTGTCATTGTTTGTCTCTGCGCTCTCATTTTAATGAACTTCTAAGCGTGAATACCCAGTGCCAAAGAGTCTTTTAATTCATACAGGATGGGTTAATGCATCCCATCCTGTGGCTTTTAGGGGGACTTGTAAATCTAATCTCTGTTATGTAAGATAAGATTACTTTTCTTTTCTCAAAGGAAAAATTATTTTCACTTCTAAGTTCCTAGCTGACAGGGATGACTAAGAAGAGGGATTCATTTCTCAATAACCCTCAAGGACTACAACACAGATGAAGATGTCTGGATTTTATTCAGTAAGTTTAGAGATCTTTTGAAAGATTATTCTGATATCTAGGATAATACATGGGCATAAAAATTGTATATGCTTCAGTTTCAGTTTCCTCCCTTTTTCCTTACCAGTTCTTAGACATCTAGAGAAAAGCTGCAGTGTATAAGATTTTTAAAATTTGTTTTGAAATAAGAATGAGGTTATAAACTTCACATGTTGTGTGAATGACTTTGTGATGTTGTTTTTGCAGTTATTGTAGGCACCCAGTTCACATGTGTAAATTCCTGGTCTCTTTAACAATGCCCACCAGATACATTGGAGCAAAGAGACCACTTCAATAGACAACTGTGTCTCCTTAGGGACAGGAAAAATGTAAATAAAAGGTATTCTGAGGACTTGGATGAGTTGAAAGCGTAGCATATGGCCTTGGGCCTCTCCATAAAAATTTCTTTGACCAGTATTTATTGCCTGAATATTAAAGTTAGTGCCTGAAAAAAAAAAAAAAAAGAAAGAAAATTACCCAAACTTCAAGATTGCACAAGGCAAGGTAAGAGCAAGTGCATAATTGCCTTCTTATTTTCTTTTTAAAGCACCAAATGCAGCAGAGATTCACATTCCTGTCTGTGGAACATGAAGCCGTTAATATACAATTTAAATGCAGTACTTCTCTCTGGCTGAAAAGTCATTTTGATTTTGTTCTCTCTTAATAGTTTTGATTTTTTAAAAATTATGATGGAAGACTGTAGGTAGTGCTGTGAATTTATTACATAGCATTAGTTAACAAGAGGATATTGTAAAGATAGGGGGTGGCATTACCTTGATATTGACTGAACATGTTGGGGAGAGAGAAAGGTGGATCAATGGGCAGAGATAGGTGTGACATATACAATACATACATTAATAAATATTTTATTTGTACAGGAACCTAAAGTTCACAGATTTCATTTCTATACTTATCTCATTTAAGTTTTATAATACACTCATGAGGTAAGAAGTTTTATTCAGATTTTAGAGATGGTTAAGTGGCATTACCATTGATAAAGACCCAGAGATAAAGCAGAGAAAGAAACACCATTTCCTCGTTTCTCTTTCTCTAATGCTCTTTCCATTTCACTGGAAAGGAGGTTTTTGTTAATAAGGTAATGATGCTTTGATTAGGATTTTCAATTTTTTTCAGCTTTATGTGAATTCCTCTTGTACTTGTAGTCAGATCTAATCAAGGTAGCAAAAAAAAAGATTTTGCATTCTCAGATTATTTTACAAAATTTCATAGATCTTTTCCATATGCCTTTAAAGTGCCAATCATCTTGAATTTATAGTTTTATGTGTGTAGTAGGTCGACTACACAAACCCATTCCTTACTTTCTTCTTTGATAATACTTGTCCAGGCATCAGGTAGCATGTTCTTCAATTGCTGTTGGGTCCCTCCTCAACACCACAGGGTGAATTTTGACAGCTGAAAAATCAGTCAGTATTTCCATAGCCCTTGTTTTGTTTTGTTTTGTTTCATTTTGTTTGGTTTTTTTTTGCAGCAGGATCTTGCTCTGTCACTGAGGCTAGAGTGCAATGGCCCAATCATAGCTCACTGCAGCCTCCAACTCCTGGGCTCAAGTGATCCTCCTGCCTCAGCCTCCCAGGTAGCGAGGACTACAGTAATGCAACACCATGCCCAGCTAATTTTTCTATTTTTGTAGAGACAGAGTCTTGCTTGATCAAGCTGGTCTTGAACTCCTGGCCTCAAGTGATCCTCTTGCCTCAGCCTCCTAAAATGCTAAGGATTACAGGCATGTGCCACCATGCCCAGCCTGCCGTTGTTAATAATTGGTTTAGAAATGATCATAGGACACAATTCTGATCAACGAAAAATGAGGGATGTCTGTTGGAAAATGTCTGGGCAATTATTTTTTAACTTTAAAAAAATAAAATAAAAAACTTGAGAAAATAACGACTCTCCCTCTCTCTTATGTCTTTTGAAGGCTGTTGTGTGAGGATGTTATGCTTGGAACTGCTGCAGCCATCTTGATGCTATGGAATGCACAAGCCTATGAAAAAAAGACAGCACATTAAGTATGCCACAAAGAAAAGATGGAAAACAATCTGAAGCATTGCTCTCAGTTTTGATCTGCTGAATTTCTAACTTTTACTGTGCATGAAGTGGAATCAAATTTTTTGTTTCTTGTAGCCAAAAGCATCATATTGGGCACATCATGTACATTTCTTTGTAACAAATTAAACGTTGAATAACTTCATGACATAGACTCCACCCTACTAATCTTTGTAACTATAATGTGTAGTACAATGCCAGACATAGAATGGGTTCTCAAATATTGCTCATAGAATGAATGAATGAATGACTTTCAAAATAGTGGAAGAAAGGATAAACAATCATGCAAACACTGTCACTCTTTAACCAATATTAGGCAAATAGTGAGCAATCAGAAATTTCACCGTAGAAGACGTTCAAGAGGCAGAAATTCTAAGAACATTTGTTCCATAGGTTTATCAATAACCTTTTTCAAGTGCACAGTAATTGAGGTATATTGAATTCATCTAGAAGTCACTGACAGCCTTTGTCTTTAAGACAGGATACCATTCATTTAAGCAGCAATTTCAGTTGTGCTATCCTTTTCAAATGCCTATTAATATGGGTCATCTGGTAGAACAAGGGCATCACTTTGTTCTCCAGACTTTCACTGCTAGGGGGGAGCTCCTGAAATGAGAATGACATCTAGAGCAGAGACTAAGATAAAATAAGTGGGTACACAGATGGCTCTTTTTTAAAAGCTCACAAATGATTGATAAGTAAATGGAATTATATGGAAGTTTCATCCTTAAGTTGAAAAGAGCATTTAAAACACAAGGGGATTCAATTTCCACTTGGTCAGGGGGCACTGTCTGAGCTTGCAGTGACGCCCACTCATATCCTTCTTTCTTCCTGTGCCACAGAACACTGTAATGGGGGCTGACTTTTTCCCTTTAAACTTTTATTCCTTAGAGCTGTGAAAGCAATTTTGTCAATCTTATTGAATAGACCACCCATTATAATTCATTTAAAATATATATAAAAATAAAACGTGTCTACTTGCCAGAACAATTTAAATTTAGTTTGTCACAGTTTTTTTTAATGAAAGAAAATTGTCTCCCACAGAAGGTATATGTTGCATGCATTTGATCCCTCATGTTGTGCTAATTTCTAACCCATCATTTATATTTTTCGTCCAAGTTTATCTTCTTTGGTTATTTTAAGCTGCGTTGTTAATCAAAAATGTACATGCAATTCCCTGCATTTACTCATTCACAGATTTGATCCTACAGTGACTTTAATGTGCATATTATTATAAGCATCAGAAACTGCCATTGGCTATCTTAAACCTAGAAATGTAGTTAGGTAGGTAGACAGGTAGGTAGGTAGATAGACAGATATATAGATGTTAGTTCCAATAGATAAATAGGTAAAAGCATTTATTGGAAGAATATGAGTATCTAGAAAAACCTGAATAGTCTGTCTCAGAAAGGACAAGAAGCAAGGCAACTCCAGTATCTAGATAAGCAGAATTAATGGTCAGTGATTTCAGGACATAATCCAAGGAATAAATTAATTCCAAATATGTTTGCAGTCGAGTCATCTCACTCAGAATTAAAAATCCAAAAGAGACAGTTTGGCCTTTGACTAGGAAGAACCTAGTCTTTTTTAATCTACTCCCTTCAAAGGCAGCCTAAAATACAGAAGGAGTAGTTTCCCAAAGAAAACCCTGTGGAGCTATTACCAAAAAAAAAAAAAAAAAAAACTATAAAAGGAAGAGAGGTGGTTGACCAGGCCCAATGATAGTGAGCTTTTCAATCTCCTCACCAGACCTCCTAGATTTGAACCTCATAGCCCTGTTCATAACCTCATCTTGCCTTCATTCATTGATATCTACTTAATACTTTCTGACTTTGGAGTTTTGCTTCCTATAGGATTATGCTTATACTCTCTCTAATGTTTTATATTCACTACTTGGGGTAACTATTTTTCTAGGGTTGGCCCACGAGGCCCAACAATAGGAGTCCTCTATTCTTGTGCATTGCAGCATGGATTTCCCCAGGTCAGTTCTAAAAAGCCCATGGAAAATGCTATTTATATACCCACCCTTTCATCAAATGTGATAGGTTAGGTGTGTTGGTAGATGGAGAGGGGGCCCAAAAGTGAGCCAAGCAAGAGAGACAACATTTCAGCTTTCATGGAGATCACACTTGAGAGGTGGAGACAGACATTCAACAATGACTCATGCAAGTGAATGAAAATTATAACTGTGAGTAGTGGCACAAGGTAGAGGTCTACAGAACTGCTAGAGGGATAGTTTGACCACATCTGCAAGGCCAGGGAAGACTCCCTTGAAGAAAGGACAATTACACTGGAATCCATTCCCCATCCACAATATATATATACATATATATATATATATATATATATACATATATATAAAACAGGTAAAAGGCCAGGGAAGAGGCAGCAAAGAAGAATGTGCCAAGAAGAGAAGCAGGTTTTGCTAAAATCCTGAGGTTCAATGGAGACATCTGCTCAAGGAAAAGGAGAAATCCAGGGAGGTTTGTAGGGTACTGACCACTGAAGGGGGATACCCTGGGAATTTTAGATTTGTTTTGGATTGATATGATGTTGGAAAATTAGACAGATGCCAAACAATTCAGCGTTTTATAAGCCATGTTAAGGATTTGATCTTTATCCAAAGCATAATGAAAAGCGAATGGAGTGTTTTAAGCATGATCAAATTGCATTTAAAAAAATCCTGCAACCACACAGTGGAAAATCTATTGGAGAAAGGCCAGAATGGGTGCGGGTGTTCAAAATAGGAAGCTGTGGCAAGAGTAGAAAAGATAGATTTGAAAAAAATTGGTAGCTAAAATTGTCAAGATTTTTGTGATATGTTGGATATGACAAAGAGAGAGGAAAGTGGGAGAGAGGGAGGTGTTAACAGTTTTTTCCTTGTTTATGAAGTTTATAGGAGAGTGAATGGCGGTGCTATTCACTGAGAGAGGAAGCACTGCGGGACTTGATGGCTTTAAGACATGTTAATTTTGAGATGCCTTTGAGACACACAAGTGAAGATATCACATGGGCAATTGCGTAACTGGTTCTGTAGCTCAGAAGAGAGATCTGAAGAGGAGATATAAATGTGTGAGTTGTCTGAAGACTCAGATGCAAGTTTGACATATTCCAATCAATTTCCACATCAATCCCATTTGAAGAGGTCTAGAACTCAAAAAAGTCTTCTGACAATAACACTTATAAAAGAGGCAGGGTAGTGTAATGAAAAGATGGCTGCATTTTGTGTTAGAAGACGTGTGTTCAAGGCTCAATAATGTCTCTTAAATAATTTTGTAATTTTCAGCAAATTACTTTCTCACTCAGAAATTTTGTTTTCTCCTCTGTAATACAGCAATGATGATGTCTTCTTCTGATTGCTGTTGTAAAAAACAGTGTGATGATATTCATGATGAGAGTATATGAAAGTGCTTTGTGAACTGCTACAAACACCTGTCTTATTTTATTCCAGACTCCCACAACTATGCATGTATGTGCAATCTACTCAATGCTTAACAAATACCATCAAACAAGCACTGGTTTTTGAGGAGGCTCAGACCAAGGAGACATGTTAGAATATTATTGGTTCAATGGTCATTTGAGAGCTATGAAAAAAGAGAGAGAGAGAGAGAGAGAGAGAAATCCAACCTCAGTTCCCTTTTATCAGCTGGACTTCTATGTCATAACTCTATTCTTTCTAACTAATTATTATGAAAGATACAGAAAACACTGCCAGCATGAGAATTCAGTGGTTATAACAAAATGTTTTCCATTTAGTTTCTTATCTTGTCTTAAGAAGGGCCAAGCATTAAAATGGGGGTATACATGCTTTTTTTTTAAAGACAAACTTCTGTGTTATTGTTTTTCTCTAGATATAATAGATACCATCTCTCCAACTGCAAGAGGAGAGATATTCTCCCTGGAGGAACTGGACCTGGCCCTAAAGAGTCTATGAAACAGTTATAAATTAAAACCACAGTAAACACTTGCAGGGGGCACTCTGTCTATGACCTAGAAAAATTTCTGAGAGCCTCCTTTATGATTTTGGGGGAAAATGTCAATTAAATTTGATAGATTAGTTATAACACACCTAAGAAATTACTAGTCATAAGTCACATTTCAGCAGTGAAATGGATAGCTTAGTTCAGAAAACATCTTTTTTTTTTTGTATTTTTTTATTATTTTTTTTATCATTAATAACAATTTAAATTTACAGGATCAAAGAGTCTAACAGTATATCTTGTTAGATACAGTATGTCCTCATAATGTATACATTATTTCTTGTACAATGATATGAAATAATATGGGAAATATTCATGATAAATTATTAAGTGAACAATGCAAGTTAAAAACAACAGTTTCATATTTTTTCCCCACCCCCCCCTTTCCCGAGTCAGCACCTTCAAGTGTTACCACTCCCCAAACGGTGCGCAATGCACTCATTGTGTAGGCATACCCCCATCCCCTCCCCCAACCCCCACCTCAGTCTGATGTCCAATTGGTGTCGTTCCCAGATTTGTATTTAGGTGATGTTCAGGGAAACCAATTTTCTGGTGAGTACATGTGATGCTTGTTTCAGAAAACATCTTAATAAGCAGCAATAAAGAAAATTTATGCACAAATATCCCTCATATAGCACAGTATTCTTTTTCCAACTCAATATTCAGCCCTACAAATTAAATGTGGATTTCTCCATAATGTAGTTAACATTATTTTCCCTTTCCCCATGAACAATAACAACAAAAATATCAAAATATGGGAATAATTAATATTTTTATTTTATAGTATTATTAATTTGAATAAGCATCAATATATATGATAGTTTATTAAAATTCATAATGTAATGAGGGTTAATTAGTATATTCTACAATAGAGTCAACTTAAGATAACATCTAATTAGGAAACATGTATTGCTGAAATTTTTTTATAAAGAAGATTGAAATATTGATAATTTTTATTGATTTTAGCTGGTTAAAAATAAAGCTTACCTTGACAAAGTGATTAAAGTTACAATGATCAGTAATGAGGCATGTCAACTTCATGTCCCTTCTAATACGATGCACCAGAAAGAACACAACATTCACTTCCGTGCTATTCTGCCCAGTAATACCTCAGCCAAACCACAACAATCCTCAGACAAGGCCAAATAGAGGAAAATTCTGCAAAATAACTGGCCAATATTCTTAAAAGACAAAGTAACACAAAGGCTGTTCCTTATTAAGAACAGATTGAGAAACTGTTCCTTATTGGAGATGCCTAAGGAGACACAAAACCGATAGCATTAATAGCAATACACGATCCTTTATTGGATACTAAACCATAAAGAATATGTTAGTGGGACAATTGGAGAAATTTGAATAAGATATAAATATTAGTTAATATTATTGGATCAATATTAATTTGTTGATTTTGATTAATTGTACCATGTTTATACATACACACACACACACACACACACACACTTTTTTGTACCATGCCTAAATAAGACATTTGGGAAAGCTGAGTGAAGTATATATGGGAAATCTATGTATTATGTTTTCAACTTCTTTGTTTACCTTTTGCAAATCTAAACTTATTTCAAATTTAAATTCTTTTTAAAAAGTTATGCTTTTTGTAAAAAGTACAGCTTAGATTTTATATACCTATGGTATAGTTTATCAAAGGATATTAACTATTTTAGACATTGCTTTGCTTCATTCAATCACATCAGTAATTTATTGCCTGGCATAGTATTATATGCTTTATATATTGTAGAATGCTATTTTTATTAATAATTAATTTTTCTAATACATTTTTATATATTCACATAAAAATTCCTAACAAATGTTGAAAGATGGCATTGTCTTTGTAGCAGTCATTCCCACATAATAATAATGCAGATTGAATAATAAAGTTCTCTTTTCTTAATATTAGAAATAGCTTTATTTTTATTAAAGAAGATGTTTTAAAATAATCACAAAATATTCGTGATCTACGCATCCTGAGAAATATAGTTACTGTGAAAGAGCACAGGAAATTAGGTGACTTGCCCTGTATCAAGTTGGTAAAAAAATAGCAGAGCTTCGAGTCAAATTCCTGACTACAAAATACAAATTTATCACGCTTTCTAACATGCCACTGAGGCTACTTTAAAATACGTTAACAAAGACTTCCCTCTTGACCTTAAGAAATTTAGTGAAGCTCAATCCTAGGGCTTAATTAATCCCACTCTAGCACCAATTCACATTCCATCTTGTTGGAGATCTACACGTACTCCGCTGACTCCAATTAGAGCGGATTGTCACCTTCAAAGATTGGGATCCCACAGATCTTTCTTCATAACTCTGTAATGTAGTGAAGTGTTCGGCTGAAAAAAAAAAAAAGCAGTTTTTTAAAAAATCATATGAGATGTTTGGAGGCTCAGAAACCAGTACCCCAAAATATAGCACTTTCACACGCTGAACTGAAGAGGACGACTCAAAGTTTCCCTGACCTTCCCCTCTCTCCTGTCTCTCGATGCTCTGTCTCTCCCAAAGCACAGGATGAAGTTATTTCCTGAAGTTCCCTTATCTGCCTGAAGTCTGGACCCGCCAGAGAGGAAAACAACTACCTCTGGTCCCTTCCCTGAGTTTTCATTAACTGAACTCGTATCGCAGGAAGAAAGACTAAATCTGTCAACACATCTGGACAGACTTTTGTCACAAACTGCTGTCTGCTCTCCAGGCCCAACAGACTTTGTCCCAGGCCACTGTATGTTTCCCAAGCCCATGGAATTCTCCTAAAAATCATCTTGCCTAAAATCACCCAAACCTCCCCATCTCCCTTTCCCCTAGGAATAAGGGCATTTAAATATCGGTACCCCATAACGTGATGGGATAATCCCTCTGATTTTTTCCCCTGTGCACACTGATAAATTTGTATGCCTCTCCTCTTAATCTGCCTTTTGTTAGTTCATTTTTTCGGCAAGATTTCAGAGAGCAAAGGGGAAATTTTCCCTTGGCTCTTACAGATGGAAGCAAAAAAAGAGGGGATAGTGGCAGATACCACCTCCACCCTGGAATCGTGCCACATGCTGGTGGCCTCTCTGTTTACTTCTCCTTCTTTTTTCCTTCCTTCCTTTTCGCCTTAAACCCAGTGGCCACAACAAACCTCTAGCCTTGCATCTCCAAGATTTATTCCAAACTGTTGCTTTCTGAATAGTTCCTTATTTAATACAACAATGGAATCCTGATGATCCCAGTGTATAACATGGAATCAAGGTCACTTCGGCATTACCAGACATTCTCAGGCTGCCTGGTTTTTCCATGAGGTCAATTTCAAGATATTTTAATACTAAACAATAGTAACATTAAATAAACAAAAAGTTACCTGCATATATCTGACACCAAAAGCATTGAAGTATAATGTGGCTTTTATTAAAGGTAGTATCAGAAGACAGGGAGGAAGCCTCAACCCATAGTAGCAAAATCCCTTATCCTTCTTTTTTTTTTATTTCAGCTTATTATGGGGGTACAAAAGTTTAGGTTATGTATATTGCCCATGCCCCCTCTCCTGAGTCGGAGCTTCAAGCGTGTCCATTCCCCAGACAGTGCACATTGCACTCATTATGTAGGTATACACCTATCCCCTCCTCCCACCCCCCACATCTGCCCGACACCCAATTGATGTCATTCCCAAATGTGCACTTAGGTAATGATCAGGGAAACCAATTTGCTGGTGAGTACATGTGGTGCTTATTTTTTTATTCTTGGGATACTTCACTTAGTAGAATGGGGTCCAACTCTTTCCAGGAGAACAAAAGAGATTCTATATCACCGTTATTTCTTATAGCTGAGTAATACTCCATGGTATACATATACCACATTTCAATTATAAGAATGGCTAACAAACATATGAGAAAATGCTCAACATCTCTAATCATCAGGGAAATGCAAATCAAAACCACAATGAAATATCACTTAACTCCAGTGAGAATGGCCTTTATCAAAAAGTCCCAAAACAATACATGTTGGTGTGGATGCAGAGAGACAAGAACACTCATACACTGCTGGTGGGACTGCAAACTAGTGCAACCCCTGTGGAAAGCAATATGGAGATACCTTAAGCAGATACAAGTAGACCTACCATTTGATCCCTTATCCTTCTTAATCAACTTGTCCCCTAGCCCAGTATTCCTCCTTTAGCCCCTTCTCCCTCACAATTACTCCTTGTCCTGTCTCTCTGCACAGTTCCCACCACCAAAGTCCCTTTGCACAATTCAATCCACTACCCAAATAGCCCAAATCCAAAGCATTTTATTATTCCTCAATGATTCTTCCCTCTGAGGCCTTCATTCATCTCAACATACAATTTTAATCATTAGATCCAAGATCATAATTCACTTTAAAATAGCAAGAGGGAGATTCATTCTTTTAAGACTGTTTCTGATTTATGATGTGAATGTCAGCCAATCAGTTAAATATTGTTTTCTGCATCTGTAAAACAAAAATGTAAATTCCGGTATTTTCCAGTTGGATCAACAGGCATCAACATCTCATAACTTTTTGTTTCCAAGACCCAAGTTGCCCCTTGAGGTAAGGAGGATGTGGAAAGGCACATCTGGTGATCCTGATTAAAACTGCAGATGATTTTGACCCTTCACGGGTGTGTTCTTCAAAAATTAAATTACTTTGGTCTCCTAGATTTATATGCAGACTGATTTTACCTCAACATTTGGAATTCTGGCTTCTCTTTAAACAAAAAAATAATCAGGAAAAGTTTGGATAGAAATTGCACACATCAATACTCACAGGGGGCTTGAGAAGGAGTTGCCACCTTTCCTCTGAGCATCTGATTCCCGGGTCCCATTCCTCCTTCTCGTCTGTTGCCTGGGCCATTTCACTGATTTTTCATTACCTCCTATAGCTATTTAATTTTGTGACCCTGGCTTAGAAATATGGATTAATATCCGCTTATCAAAAACATTAAAAAGTCATTTAACATTAATTGATGAAGACTCTAGGAGCAGTTTTTGTGAGAGAAAACTACACATTAACAGAGAAATAGAGACATATGCACATGCAAATTTAAGCCAAATAATACATGATATAAAAATAAAATATGTTAATATATTCTGGAGCGATGGTACATTTGCCACCTTAAGTTGAATGTTATTTTCATTTTAAATAAATGCATTCTGTAAAAGTAATAAAAGACTCATATATTTAAAATTTGCTTGTGTGGAACATTAATGAACTCCACAAAATGTAAAATAATACAAAAGACTCTGAATATTTTAGGAGATTTTTTTATTCACAGAAAATATATTTATTTTTTCTCAAGTTTGAAACAAGTGTGCTAATTAACATTTTCCTAAAAAACCTGAAAGGATTATTTAGACAGTTGCAATAAATAAATGATAAAATTTATTAGGCTTACAGATCTCTGTTATTGCATTCCATGGGCGTTCTCATAATAAAATAGGTTAAAAAACAGATTAATTGCATACTTCCCCTTCAAGAGAAATAGACTTGTGCATGTTACTATAGCAACTACATACAATTCCAACTATTAACTTTCTTATTACAGGAAAAAATCAATAATGACATAGATTACTTAAGATAACATATAGCTTTGGAAGATACCTATTTATTTACCCAATATTATTACAAAAACTGCTTTACTATGAAAAATCAAAGGCAAATACTTTTTTAAATGAGTATGCCAGAAGTGAAGAAAGTGCTAGCAAAACCAGCCATACTGCCCTCTTCTTAGTAGCAACAACACATGTCTAGCCTAATTATGTATAAAATATAATCCACTCTAGCCAGTCATGCCTGCTGCAATTGTGCATGTTATGCCCATACAAACATACCACTAACCTTTGCAATTTCCTTTAAAATTAAAACAGCACTTTAACTTTCCTTCAGTTTAACTAAATGCTTATGGCCTGAATTTTCCAGAACTGGGTTAGCATACTAAAACATAAATCAATGAGGTCTTTTTCCTAGAAAAGCTGTCAAATTAAATGTTATATATCTTCTGGGATTTATCTAAACAATCACTTGACCCACATTATACCCAGTAACAGGTTTGACTCTTGTGGCTTTTGGTTTTGTCTCTTTATTTTTTGTCTCACAGACTCAAATGCTTTGTTTTACAATCCCGCAAACAAAGTTTTAGTATAGTCCTGGAGAGGAGCAGAAAAGAGAGTGTTAGGGAATAAGAACCAAATTAATTTTCGTCTATTCAGTTGTTATGGCCTCTGATCACACTAGCTAAGACCTCAGTGTCCCACATAGGGGTGTCTTTGTTTTGAAAGAAAATTGTATGATTACAAAATACTTTCTACTTTTTATTCTAATCTTAATCACTTTATTAACCAGAGAAATGTTGGGATCTTTTTGTACGGGCAGGAAAAAAAAAAAAAAAAACCACTGACTAATATCCTTATTCCTTCTTCCTCTAAAGCAGAAAATCAAAAAGCAAATACAATTATATGTATTGGTTTTTTTCTTCTCTCTCTTTCTCTCTCACTCTCTCTTTTTTTCTTGTAGCCAAAGGGACTGAAATAAAAATGAAACTGCATGATATCTAGGAACCAGAAGGGTTCCTGGTTTTATCCTTCACATTGAATGGGTCTCATGCTTTAGATGTAAAAAGAATGTGTTATACTTTTATCTGTTTCCTTGTCCCACTCTTTAAACAATAGTATCAGAAATTTAGTTCAAGGTGTCCATTACTCTTACTGCAGCCTAAAACAAGTAAGCACAAGATGTAAAAGAAAAGCAGCAAAATTTTTTATAATTCTCTGACTACTCAGATCTGGAAGAGCCTTGGCTATTTGTATTATTTTTTCATATAGATGATGGCAAGGCACACAAATAATTCTTACTGGGTCCCATTTTAACCAATTTGTTCTCTTCAAATAAAGACACTGCTAGTGTGAGCTGTTGGAGACTGAAGAAACTGACCTATGATGAAGTCCTGTTCTAAGCATATCCCCATTTTTCCATCCATCTCTATTGACTTCATAATCACCTTAATTTCTGCCTTGCCCTTATAATTCCCCAGTCTCTTCATTATTCATCATCTTTTGTTTTACTGCCTGTTCAAAGGAAAAAATCAGAATAATTCTTAGCAACCAATCTGGACACATTTCAACAATGCCTTCTGCTACATTAAATATAGTTCCCCAAACGAGTAAGTCCACAATAACTATATCTAATTTAGAGACTGAATTCCAAGTGGGCACACACTTGTTTTCACATTTTCATATTGAACTTTCACTTTATTGAAATTGTCGTCACTAAATCGAGTCCAGCTGGGCCTTTGCCTTCCCATGCAATCCTGATCCACCAAGGGACAGCAGTAATCAAAACAATAGCAGCACTTTGCAATTATACTCTTTACCACAATATTCAAGCCATTTCTTTACATGGAGTCAGTGTCTGTGCATGTCCCAATAGATATTGAATGCCTACCCGTGTAACAGTGCCTCTTGCAGGCAGCAAGGTACTATTTAGCGCATACCTCACTGCATGTGTTTTACCACATTGAGGAGTAGAGAATCTGATCATGCTTGCTCAACAAGGTAACCTTATGTTAAATTTTAGTTAGCATATCATTTTCCAGATGGGAATACTCTTTCTCTGAGTGGTTGGCTGATTTGCCTCAAGTAACATAGCTATTTCAAGACAAAGCTCACCCTTAATCTAAGTATTCTAACTGATCTTCTGTTTAGGGTACTAGAACTTACATTATTTATTTGAAGAGTGGTTTTTTTAAATAAGGAAAATATTTCAATTTGTTTTGCTCAGTCTATTCTAGATAGATAAAGCCATGCTGATTCCCAAAGTAACCTTCAAGAGATAATTAACTGTATTCATTAATGGTCAAAGCCTGTAAGCTGGCCTCATCTAGTGCCACTAAATATAAAATCCATTTTTGTTGTGATTTGCTTTCTAATTGTCATTCTGTGCTCCAAAAAGTAATCTAAATCTCTTAATTTGTTCAATTCATGAGCAGAACATCTCTAAGCTAGATATGTAATCATTACCAAAGCAAATAACTTTTATTACAGTTTATCTAAAACTATGACTATGACCATCATCTTCCTAGTTTGGGGTGTACTTGTAGAAAAATCTTCCCAGTATAGCTTGGGACGCTTACTTATTCCGCTTATTTAAGATAAAGCAGAACAAAAAAAAATGAAATGTTATGCCCAAATTGGGATATTTAAAGATTTTTTGTCTCTGAGAATTCTAGTTTTTATTCTCCTTCTAAAGTCTCACAATTTTTTGATAATAAACATTTTCATTTTAATAAATAAGTCACAGCAAAATGTGATTATGAAATAGCTATTCACCTAATTTACATACAGTATTTATCTTTTCAAATCTCTTCAATTAGTAAATGAGGGCTTTATTTAATGTTATTTAATAGCACCTGGATAATATTGGATACAGAATCACTTCAATATAGTTTAAATATAAAAAGCCACAAGATAAGATCTTCCATAAATTAAAATTAATATTTTAAATGAATTTATAGAAATATATTCCCTTAAAACTGTTGTCTGATTAGATACCCCAAACCACCTGTCTTATCCATCATCTCTCTCTCCCTCTCTGCCTCAGTCTTCTTACTCTCTCTTTCTCTCTTACATACACGCGTTACTTCCCTATATACTTTCCAGAAAAATCATATTCCACAGGAAAGCAAAAATAGTCTGTGGTTTTAGAAGTAATGATTGTCTTATGACTAGATTTTTATAAGTAAGAAGTTGGCCAAATCAATGACTGTGACATAAAATGACCATGTACTTCACTGTGCAACCCAATGTTAATAAGGAGTTTCCTTTGTAAAATAATTGCAAATGGAATCACCTGTAGCTAATTATTTACCAGTTGTATTTCAGGCTTTGCTACATAAAAGGAGAAATATAAACTGGATTTCAAGCTTTCAATTACTGATGTCAGATTTCTGAATGGGATTAAAAAGCAGTCAAACTTAAAATCGTCTTGATTACTAAAACACTGATAAAAGTTAAACTTTTGAAAATAATACACTATCAAGTTCAAAAATGGACATGACCCTCATATTTCAATTTTTATGAGAAATTACTACTGTAGAGAACATATTTAAATTGAGTTCCTTCTCTTATTCTTCCTACATTTTCTCTCCTTTTCAAATCAATGACCCTCAAGCTAGTTTACTGATCTCAAATATTTGTATTTTAAAAAGAAACACTTCATGCTATGCTTTGATTGTTTTTTATTCACTTATATTTTATTATACCCTTATCAAGGTTGATTTTCTTGCATTAAGTGATTTGAACATTTTTGTTAGCATTCAACATTTCAAAAGATTACACAGAGAAATGCCCTATTTGTTAAGTATGCAGAAATATCTTTGAATCATGCAATATGAACAGATGAGAAAACCTAAAAGCAGTTATCCAAATATAACAATTTCTAGCTGTGCAATGGTAATTCAGTCTTCTGCCAAAAATTAATTTGGTATAGAAAAAGCCTGGTTCTCACTTTCCTCTTTTACGGGATCTATGTGATGTACATATACAGTTGCATTATACATTGAGCTTAATCACTCTTCAATACACATAACAAGCCCCTGATTACTTTCATTGGGGTGGGCGGTAATGAGAGAAAGATAGGAAAGGCAGGACTTTCAAAAACAACAACACATTAACAGATTTTTTTCTTCACATTTTGTCTACTGAAAACTGAACATTTACTTTTAGAAAGGTCATTTTTTTAAGGAGTTCAAAGGTCATATGGCAGTAAATTTAGGAATATTCCAATTCACAGCATAAGTAAAATGTCATGACATGACATTTTAAATGGCCACAATTTCAGAATCTTAGTCTCTGAACTTGAATCTCAAGCTTCTAATTCCAGAGAGCACACTTGCAGATTTCTGAGAATGCAACTCCCTTGGATTTTTTAGGCTAGACCTTGTTTTCTCAACCTAGTATTAATAACATTTGGGACCAGATAATTCTTGGTTGGAGGAGGGGCTGTCCTGTGCTTTGCTGGGTGTTTAACAGCATCCCTGGTCTCTAGCCACTAGATGCCAGTAGCACCTCCCACTCATACTTGTGCCAACCAACCACGCCTCCAGACTGCCAGTGTCCCAGGGCAAAGCGGGCAAATTTTCTCCTGGCAAAAAACACCTGAGCTAGAGGGTTTAAAAATTACCAGTTCTTTAAAAAACTAAAAATAAAACTTAGAAATTATAGTTATAATATGTGGCTAAATTTGGGTTCTCTAAGTAGCTGACCATGAGGTAAGGATTTGAGTGCAGGTAGTTCGTTTTGGCGGTGGTCCTAAGGAAGCACCAGAAGGGAAGGGGTGAAATGAGACAGAGAAGAGAAGAAGCCAGAAGAGGTTAGTTAATGAACAGATTATTGCTGGATCCCCCCTGGCTTAATCCTGCCAGGAACCTTGAGAGATAGTGAAGAATGTTCTTCACTTTTGTTTCACCTGAGAACCAAAGACCTTGAAATGTTCATTTACCTACTCCCATCCCTCATTGCCAGCAAATACTCCAGATGTCATTTACTCTCTGGCAATTTCACCTAAGACTTATAATAGGAACTTCAGTGCTGAGGCCCAGCAATCTGTATATTAACAAGTCTTCCAGGTGATTCTGATACACAGTCCTGTGTGAATCATTGGTATAGGGCACTGTTCTTTGTCGGGGACAATTTTGCTCTCAGGGAACATTTGGCAACGTCTGGAGACCTTGCTAGTTGTCCTAGTGGAGAGTGGTGCGTGAGGGGAGCTACTGGTATCCAGTGGGTGGAGACCAGGGATAACGCTAAACATCCCACAATACACAGGACAGCCCCACACAACAAAGATTTATCCCCCACCAAAATGTTATGAACAGTGCCAAGGTTGAGAAACCCAGGTCTAGGGATATGGGCAGGGCATCAATAGCATCTCTCATACCATGATTTTTCTTCTTTATATATTTAATTTTCTTCCAAGAACTTTTGTGTTTTCAATATTACAGACATTACTAAACATTCATTTAATCAATCTAGATGCCATGTATACACTACTCTTACCCTTGTTTCTTTTCACCCTGGATAAAGTCTCCATTTTCCCCCTCTTAGACGAGTCTCCTTAGAATGTCCTTCTCTCTCGAGTGAGACAACCATGCTCTTCCAGAAATCCGCTATCTTTCTCTCTTGTATACAGACAAAATTGCTGTCACTGATGTCACCAATGTCTCCTGTCACATTTATTCATTCATGTCTAATCCAGGGCTACCTTCAGAAACGCAGCTTCCCTTAACTGTGAGCAGGAAGCTGTCTAATCATCAATCTTCTCAGGTCCAGCTCCTGTAAACCTAAGAAAAGGTGTAAGGATTAACTGCTCTTCTCTGTTTGTGGTACCTCAGTTTAAGGTGAATAATGTTCTCATTGAAATAGCCTAATATCATGGAACTTCATAACATGGCATCTCAGATACAATCAGAGAAATATGCCTTGAATTTCCTTAAAGATAGCACATTCATTTAGAATATATAGACCCACACATCCTGGCGGTGTTGTCCTCCTTGTTGCTCTAAATGATTAATATTCAACATTCACTCTGCTTCAAGCAATGTGTGCTAAGTACTTTGTAAACTGTGGAAGGAAGAATTTTGGCCCCATGACCTTTGCCCCCTGGTGTTACCTCCGTGTACTTGGTAGATGTAATGATGATTACTAATCAGTCAACTTTGAAATAGTGATAACAGCCTGGGTGACCCAGGTGAGTATGATATAATCACATGTGCCCTAACAAGCAGAAATAAAAGAGGACGTCAGGGAGGCTCTTCTAAGGGGAAATCAGAGAAGTTCTAAGTGCAAGAAGGATGCAACATACCATTACTGGCTTTGAAAATGAACTGGGCCACAAGCCAGGAAATGAAGGTGGCCTTTGGCAACTGGGAATGTTTCTTGGCTGACAGCTGGCAAGGAAACTAGGACCTCAGTCCAAAAATCACAGGGAACCTCATTCTGGGGGCAACCTGAATGAGGCTGCAAACAGATCCTTCCGTGCAAGCAGGTCTGCACTGGGCTCCCTTCAGGTAAGAGCCTAGGCGAGCCCACACCTGACACCTTCCATTTCAGCCTCACGAAACCCTACACAAAGTACCCAGTTGAGCCCATCTGAATTTGTGACCTACAGAACTGTGGAATAATAAGGTAGGTGTTGGGTTAAGACACTAATTTTGTGTTAATTTCTTAGGCAGCAATTGAAACTTAATGAACAAACAATATTTCCCTTTAGGCTCATGGCAGTACTATAGGGTAAGGTCTTCTACTTCTGTAATTAAGAAAACAGAGGCCTGGAAATATTGACTATCTCAATCAAAGTTTCAAAGTTAAAAAGTCAGAGAGTTGGGGTCAGAATTTAGGTCTGTTTGTCAACAAAGATGATAGCCTTACCAACTATTCAATTCTGCCTTCAAAGCCAAGTGATCAGAAGTCAAGAAGAGATTGGTCTTATTTATTAGTTTATTTGGTGGTATTTCCTCATGGATTTGAAGAATAGAGTCATTTGCACTGAGATTAGATAAATTTAGTCAGGAAAAAAATAGTCTGCAAATCATATAGACATGAGAATAAATGACTTCTGTCAGGGTTTTTTTTTTGGTACCAACTTCTACTTACAACTGATCTGGAAAATATAATTGTAAGATAAAGTTCATCACACTGTTGAAATGAGTACAAACAGAACATTATAGTCCAATTTTTAAAAAAATAATCGATTTCACTTAGGACAAGATAAGAGCATTGAGGCTGTAGTATACTTCATGGGGAGGGGCTCTCCATTTCATTCTTCTCTGACCCCTTTCAAATCTAACACTAAATTAATTCTTTTGAAAGCAACATATTCTTGCAATACAAAGTCACCATTAAAGACTCCACCACAAGGACACTTTAAAAAGAGGAGCATTTGCCCCCACATTATGTAATGTTGTGAGATCTTTGCTTCATTTTTCGGGTTCTTATTTAAATCAGCAACGATGCATAGCAGGTTGCATGAGGCCTTTTGTATAAATACAATTGTACTTAATTCAGTGAGAGAAGCTGGGAAGTGAACAGATCAAGCAGCACACATTTTTATTTCACGTATAAAGCCTTGGGAAAAGGAAAGGCTACCCAAAGAGGTTAAAAAAATGAAGATGAATAAATAAAATATGTTCACGACAGGA
The DNA here is from genome assembly GCF_041146395.1 of Eulemur rufifrons. Lineage (NCBI taxonomy): Eukaryota > Metazoa > Chordata > Mammalia > Primates > Lemuridae > Eulemur > Eulemur rufifrons. The sequence goes on along the minus strand of NC_090989.1, from coordinate 178,796,816 downwards.
TGACAATCTGGGACCAGCTGCTGCTGAACAAACATTTATTATTACCATCCATCTGAGGTTTAGTAGAAAATAGAATTTCCAGAAAGACGCCGAACAGGAAATGCATATCTGATCATCAAATATGCAAAGCTCCCGACTCCTAAGGATAATTGTTTTCCAGAGAAAGGATTGAGCTTGTTTAAGTGACATATAAATAACTCAAAGCTTGTGTTGGGATAAAAGGAACAGAGCTCAAATCTGCACATAAGCAGACCAAGAAATAAATTCTATTTCATTTTGGCAGAGAAACCTGCTAGTAACTTGAGGTCTCCCTAGTTTGTCATAAGCTTGAAGGCTGAAAGTATTTTCCTGGTGAGTTGCTTGGTTAGGAGATCTGACCCTTTCTCAGTATCAGTACTACCACCCCCATGGTCTGGGTCATCTTCATCTCCCACCTGGATTCCTGCAGCAGCCTACAAACCGTTTTCCTGCCTCCACGCTTGCCTTTCTGTGATCAGCTGCAAGGTACTAGCCAGGACAATCTATTTCAAGTCTATGTCAAATTGGGCCATCTCTCCTTTGAAATCCCTCCACTGGATCCTCGCTTTAGAGTCAATGCCTAAGTCTGCAGGCACCATATCACTGTCCAATCTCCCACGGCCCTTGCCTCAGTGCCTACTGCTCTCTCTTGAATTTCACTCTGTTCCAGCCCCTGGAGTCTCTTTCTTGCTCCTCAAACAAATCAGGCGAGTTTCCACATTAAGGTTTTTGCACTTGCTGTTCCTACTGCCTGCAAAACTCTTCCTCCATACCTGCTGGAGTCTTTGTTCAAATGCTCGAATCCTTTAAAGCAACCCACCCTCACCTCATATTGAAAAATGCCTTCTACCTACCAGCCTTCTCCTGCTCTATTTCTCTATTTTCTCATACTACCAATCACCTTCTACCTACCATATAATTCATTTAGAATGTTTATTGTTGATTGTTTGCATCCTTCCACTAGAATTTAAGGTCCATAAGGAGAGGTTCTTTGCTAGTGTCTACAAGAGTGCTGAACAATAGAAATACAACAAGATCCACAAAGGGATTTAAAGTTTTCTATTAGTAGATGCTTCACTAAAACAGTAAAAGGCAACAGGTAAAATTAATGTAAAAATCATAATTATGTTATATGTAATAATAAAATATAAATCTCTAAAATATTTTTCTTTCTATATGTGGCACTGGCCACCCTTCAAGTGCTCAATAGGCACTTATGGCTGATCACTCTGGTAATGGACAGTCCTGACCTGGAATAGTAACACGTGGTAACGTCTGTGTATGTTGGTTCAATTTGCTGACATGCAATTTGTTGACAAAATGAATAAATGAGATTCTGGGGTGTCCTGTCTGAGGTTAGCTGTCCTGTGGAAATTAATCACTTGTTCTGTCCTCCTCTCTGCCCAGAATCTCAGTATGACAGACTCAGCAGTCTCTCTCCCTCTGTCACCTATCCCTCGTCATATCGTGCTTAGGAAGTCACTGCGAAAGGTCTCTCTTCTAAATCCCAAGCACAAGTAAATTCTTTAAATTCCCAAAAGACTTACAATTGGTATCTTTCCTAGTACCTGGAGCCCTCCTGTGAAAATAATGAAAGGAGTGGACCCTCTTCAAAAACAGAAATACATAAACAGACACACACACACACACATACACACACTCGCGCACACACACATTGTCCACACAATTTTCAGGGACTTCATGGAGCACTGATTAAGAATCATCATGACAGATGGAGATAGCAGGTAGGCTTTTAGGAAGAGCACAGTTAAAATCACCCTCAAAGCTAGAATACTTCGACTTTTTTGGCCCCGCAGGTGTAATAATGCCAAACTTGTAGAACTCTCAGCAACCTCATGCAATCAATCTTTTCCATTCCTACCTTCCACTTTCCCACCTGGGATTAAGTAAACTCACACACATTTTCCTCATTGTTTCTTAACTCTTCCCATTCTCCCAAACTTGATTTTGACTCCTTTCTTAAGTTTGCTAGTCCCTGCTTCTGTCTTTCAGATAATGGGCTAATATTTATAGATACATGTTTGAGAGTGTGTCCTCTTTTCATAATAAATGGTTTTCCAAAATATATATAAACTAGGGCAGGTGGCTGTTCATCACAGATGGTTACCTCTCTTCTAACAATGAGGTCTGTATTTTCTGCACTAATTTTCCTAACAGTGTATAAATTTGATTTGCATTTAACAACACTGCATATAGTGCCTGAGATCTGCAGCTACTTATGATTGACAAGTGTGGAACTTTTTATATACATAAATATTTAATATATATATGAAATATATATATGTAAATATATATATCCCCAGTGTATGTAACACACATGACTACCAAAAAGGGTACATTCTATTTTCTAAGATAAATCTGTAGCAGACACTATCTGTGCCCCTAATGTGCTCTGACCCTTACCAAGTCAAGGCCCATTCTTTACCTAAGGGGTTTTCCTTGCCACTGGGGCCTGTTTTGCCACATGGATCATAGGCTGAAAGTGTTGGAGAATCAACCCCCACTGGGAACATCCCTCTACACATAACTCACGCGATCTGCTATATAAGTACATGAGTGTTGGTGCGTAAATCCCTTGCCCATGAAGCGGGTAACACTGAGCCGCCTGCTTTATCCTGTCTCCGAGAGTTTCCGGGAAGCGTTAAGTTTCATTTACTCACAATGGTAGCTGACTCCCAACACACCTTCTCTTGGCTGCCTTCTCTTCCCTTTCACACCTCTCCAATCCTCTTTCAGCATTTCCTGGGATCATCTTCCAGGAATTTACTTGCACTCAAATCTTTGTCTCAGATTCTACCTCTGCAGGAATCCAATCTAAGACACATCCTCTGCAAAAGTTCTCTCTGAAACAGTGGAACAAATGAAAATTATTTCAGTGGCCCAGAAATAAACACTGAAGTCAAGGAATGAACATAAGTAATGAGATGAAATCTATTATATTTGATAAACTGATCAAGTGTTCAGAATAATAATAATAATAAATAATGACAAGGGAAACTATACGAGAATTTGCTATACAGCATTTGTAGAGAGAAAATTTTGAACTCCATTCAGTGAATGCATACATATGACAAACTCACTGTCAATGTTAGTTAAAAGAAGCAAATATAGCTTGCAATTCAATAGTAACTACTGAGTATAGATTACAGGCAAAGTATAATGATAAGTGATACAATATAAAACAGTAAGTGCTATTTAACTGTGGTATTATAATCAGTGTTAAATAATAAGAGCAGGCAACGTTTTTTCAGTCCCTATGATATACATATAAAGGATATTACAAGTTTTATCTTCCCAATAAACATATAAGATAAAGAATTGCCTCCCCAATTCTTAAATAAGGAATGTTAACACATCCAAATTTAAAGAGCAAATAACCAGTAGAGTCAGGAAAAATATTCAGATATATTTGGCTCTGCTGTGGTTTGGCCCCTTAGCATCCATTTTGACTTCTGCTCGCAGTTGCTTGGCAGTTCACCCCGCTCCATTTGGTCTGTGCGGTAGGTGTGGTACCTTCGTGGGGAGAGCATGTGACGAGGTCTCAGTCTGTGTGATTGGCTCACAATCGATTGGAGTCAATGAGGTGCCGTCGAACATTTGCTAGGACCTCTGGCAAAGGAACTCACATCTGTCCTGAAGGATTTAAAGCTGAGACAAAATGAATTTTGGAAGTGCTAAAGTCACATGCAAACACAAGGAGAACTAGATGCAAGTGAGAATTAGAAACTGGACATGTAGCGACATCACCTGAGTATCTTTCCTGAACTGAATGTGGGACTATTTCTACTCCCCTAGTATACCAGTTGCATGAGTAAATTATTATTTTTTTACTTCAGAATATTGTGGGGGTACAAATGGTGAGGTTACATATATTGCCTTTGCTCTGCCTGAGTTAGAGCTACAAGTGTGTCCATTCCACAGACAGTGCACACCACACCCATTAGGTGTGAATATATCATCAAATTGGTATTAATTGCATGAATAAATTAATTCCGCTATGACAATCCAGTTTTCTTTCAGCTGATTAAGAAAGAAAAATGGCTGACACAGGGCTCTAAATACACTTCCCATCACAAGCCTTGGCCTCCACAACTGCATGATTTCTTCAAAACATGCTGCCATGGTGTACACAATTCTGTGACCATTTTGTGAAGATGTTATTACTTTTACTTTTCTTTCTTCCTTTTAACACCACCTACGTGATTTTCCCTGTGTAGAAAACTATAGGTTCATGGTTTCTCATTCTTTACTTTCATAGATCTTTTCAACAGACAATGCAAACTCATTTTCCATTCTAGTAGTTTTTAATGAAAAGGATTAAATTACTACAACCCGATTACTATAGCTTCTGCCCTTACCCTCATACAGTCTATCCTCAAATGTAGCAGCCAGAGTACTTTTGTTTTGAAAAAATGACAACAAAATGAGATACCACTTCACACTCAGTAACAAGAGTTTTTAAATTATAGATGGACAATAGCAGGTGTTGGTGAACATGTGGAGAAACTGATGGTGGGAATGTAAAATAATGCAGCCACTGTGGAAAATAATTGGTGATTTATCAAAGAGTTATGTATAACATGACCATATGACTCAGCAGTTTCATTCTTAGGTGTATACATACCCAAAAGAATTGAAAATGAGTACTGAAACAAATAGTGTGCGCACAAATAATACACGTGAACAGTATTATACTACTGTGAACAGCAGTATCATTCACAATAGCAACACGTTGAAAACTGATAAATGGATCAACCAATAAGTGGATAAAAAAATCGTCTATGTATTGCATAGAATTTCATTCACCCATAAAAAGAATGAAGCGCTGATACATGCTACAGTGTGGATGAACTTTGAAAACGTTATGCTTAGTGAAAGAGGCCAGACACTAAAGGTCACATATTTCGTGATTCCATTTATATGAAATAACCAGAATAAGTAAATCCACACAGACAGAAAGCAGATTTGTGTGCGCCAGGGCCTGGGGGAAGGCGAATGGGGAGTGACTGCTGAATTGGGACAGGGGACTTTTTGTGGCATGATGAAAATTCTTTGAAACTTGATATGGATGATTATTGCACAACTGTGTGAGTGTACAAAAAGCCATGGAATTGTTCACTTTAAAATGACTAATTTATACTGTGTGGATTTCACCTCAATTTTTTTTTAAGTGGGAAAAAAATGGCAGTTCAAATCGCTCATCTTGTCAGACCCTCCAATGACTCCCCGTTTCACTCAGAGTGAGTGACAAAGTCCTTGTCATGCCCCACGCAATCTAGTCATTTGTTACTCCTCGGAGATACTTGTGTTCAACTCTCACTCTTTTTCCTTTCATGCTGGCCTCCTTGCTCTTCCCTAAAAACTCATGTCTTCTCTCTCCTGCTCCCCAGGGCCTGTGAACATGCTGTTCCCTCTTCTGGAATGTTCTTCCTCCTGATATCTGCTTGGCTCACTCGTTCCCCTCCTTTGAGAATCTGCTCAGCTGTCACTTTTAAAGCAAGGCTTTCTCTGTCAAAAATACTGGAATTATTAATATAGACTCTTACCCAAAACATTGATTACTCATCTCTGCCTTTATTTTCCTGGAGCTCTTATCACCAACCAGCACTATATTTTATGCATTTTATTTACTTCCTGTTCTGAGAAGTAAGGTCCTTGGGGTCTCTGTTCTGTTTCCCATCGTCTCCCCAATGCCTGTGCCACTGTAGCTCTCTAGTCATTCTACGAATGTTTACCAGCTTCCTTCTATGTTCTGTGAATCAGATGCACTAGTGAGAAACTTGAATTCAAAGCTGAGTTACATGGGGAAGAAGGCAAAAGTGTCACCTGGGTGGTTGACAGCAGAGGCAGCACCTTCCTCGCCACAAAGCAGGCCATAGCTACCTTCAGACCCTAGTACTGTGACTTCCTGGGTGCTCGAAATCATGTTTGTTTCTTCAGCCTTAGTTAAGCCCCTTGCTTAATTAAGATGAGATTCTGTTTCCTTCAGATGAGAGCCTTGACTGACACAGCATGACACAGGTGGGAGAAAGCCATGAAGTTATTCTGCATTAAATAAATAAGCTTCTCTATTTCTCAACCAGGCAAATAACTTACATCTCACAAATGCTTACTTCTTTGAAAAACAAAAAAAAAAAAAAAAAGATTATTTGGTGCAGGGGATTTCTATTCCTAGCATCCTAGCACCCCTAGGTTTTAAATATATTATTTTAAAAATAAAATCTGCTAAGTTATTAAAACATTTACCCCCAAATTGAATAATTTACTTGTTTGTACTGGACTAATAGAGTGGTTATTCATGCACAGGGCCATTTAGTTAGTTCTAAATTTTCTTTCCCTACAATTCTGTATCAGTCAAGTATTGTTGCCTAACCAACAACCAGGTTGTCTTAGCGCTACCAATGAGCAATTATTCCTCACAGGCCTGTGGGTCAGCTGGCTGGTGATTGGAGAATCCAGGAGAGAGCATCTGAATGGCTCTACAACATGCCGTAGGACTGGCTGAGCTGGAGTCCTTACTCAGGTCTGTTCCAGGTGAAGGGGTAACTATTGCCCTGGGGAAGATCTTTTCATTTGACTGCAGAGGAGCCAAAGGAGCTCCTAAGGCCTAGGCTCAGAGCTGAGCACTGTCACGCCGCCACATTGCACTGGCCAAAGCAAGTCCCATGGTACAGCTAAAGGTCTAGAGGTGGGAAGTACACTCCACCTTGTTTGGAAGAATTGAAAAGTTCCATGGCAACAAACAATGATTCAGGAAGAAATAAAAGAAATTGGGCCCAAGAACTCAATCTACCACACCATCTCCAGTCTCCTGATGAGGAGATTCAGAGCAATCAGACTCTAATTTTACTATTTGTTTTATTATTATTAATTTTAAATAATGAGAAAGATACATTTTATAGCTTTGTTTCAAAACATGAACAATCAAAATGCACTTCATTATTTGTGAGCTTAGTTTTTATAAGCCATTTACATGTACATTTTAAGGAAATAGATAGAAATTCCGAATACAACCAGGGAGTACATTTCCTTTCTCTTGAATGAATGAATACCTTTCCCTAGCATGTAGGTCAAGTTGAATTCTAAGTCTTTCCCTTTCAGGAAGGCACAGAAGATGACCATAAATTTATAAAATGTGACATTTCTATCAAGCCCCAAGCTGTTGGCTAATTACATTCCACTGAACTTAAAAGAAAAACAGGAGATGTCAGGTTGGTGTAAAGATGAGCACAAAATTGTCCTTAGTACTTCACTGATCATTATAAATACCATGGTATCAAATTACTCAGAAAAGAGAAAGCAAATCCTTCTAAAAGTCATATTTCCAATTTTCTTTTCAATTTCATTTTGGAGTAAATTTGGACACAGGCTTATTCAAAAGATGACATTTTCTTTCAGCACATCTTTTCTGTACAAAAATATGTATAATGGATCTACTGGTAGCATTAGAGACCATTAAGCTAGAGAAGCATGAAATCAACTAGAAATTATTATTTTAATTCTATGCACTTGTGCATAACAAGATGAACACTGTGCCAAATAAACCTTCATCAGGACTCTACCTAGTACTCTACATACTAATGGGGCTTGAAGTTTAGAATACAGATGTGCAGGGATGCAGCCACAGAGATGCACTCAAAATCAAATGAGTAGTTGCCTATCTCCAGTGAATTATCAGCCACTGAACTAACAACTCAGGCAAAACATATGCCACCCTTCTACTGTCACTTGGCTTTTATCCTTGGTGATGTAACCAAACTAACCTGACCTGGTTTTCTAAGAACATAATATATGAAATACTCAAGAAGCACTGCTGTCCATCAAGAGATGATTTTCCTCATACAAACACATACACACACACACACACACACACACACACACAACTAATGATATATGCTATATCCATAAAAAGGGTAACTGACCAAAGGTACTATTTATTTCAGCTTATGGAAGCGTAACTGAGTTTTGACATTCACTTCCTTCTACATTTTTTCCACAAAGTAATCTCACTTTCCAATGAGTTATTTGCTGAGATGAGTGACAATTTAAAGTGAGAGGATGGTGAACAGTAACAAAGTTGTTATATTGTTTTTACTCTTGTACCTCCTGGAGAAATGAAGTTGAGTGTGGATAGCAAGGAGAATGGAGGGAGAAGGAAAATGATGTGGCACTTACCAAAAAGCACCTGTTAAAAGCAAGACATGTTTATCTTTGGTCTCATTTCACTTTTGAAAATCAAAAACACAACAGAACTAGAAAGGGCTTCAGAAGATATCTCCTCCTCCATTCTTTTGCTCTACGGTAAGACCACAGAGAAACAAGCAGGGGAGTGACTGAGAAAAATGGTAATTCTGCCATTTTTCTGCCCACAATCTGGAAAGTCCTTGGTTTAAACAAAAAGTAGTGTTTTGTGTCACTTACAGAATGTTTTAGAAAACCTGCATTTCTGATATCCCCCATCCTATAAATAAAATCTTGCAATGAAGCAGATTAAGACTATAAGATTATGAGATAATTGTTAATTATTTTTTCTTTTCTTTTCTTTTCTTTTTTTTTTTTTTTTTGCCAATATAATGAATCCACTTAATTCCTCCTTCTTAAGATTATTAGGAGGAAAGGAAGGAAGGAAAGAAAGAAGAAAGGAAGGAAAGAAGGAAGGAAGGCAGTAGGGGGCATCTTTTTTTTTTTTTTAATATTACCATTAGTAATTGTGATTGAGGAAAGTTATTGTCCTTTCTTTCACCAAGTTGTAGTTCTTAGGACAGGCACCATATGTTCCAAAAAGGAAAATAACCTGAAAATATTTCCCAGTTCAAGTTTCTTAAAGCTTATGTAAATTTTCTCCAAGACATCCACTTTGCTAAAACTTTTTCTGAATCATTTTATTTGGGGAAATAAGAGATTGTGGTGATATGATTGTAGGTCCTCTAGAAAGGATGTTCACTGAGCTTCTGCCTCATTTTTCAGCATTTCAAGTACCGATTCTCAGTAGAAAGCACTAAATTAAAATTAGAATCCTATAAATTTTGCCAAATAATAACAAAGGGATGTGTGATCTTCCTGTTAATGGTAGCATGCTCTACTGAGTTACCATCTGAATTAAAGTGTGTCAGGTGGGATGTGTTCCACTGAATCATAATGATGTTTCTAAAAACTAAACTTTTCCAAAGTTATAACTTGTAAGACTATGAAAATAAACTTCCTGAGCTATAATTTTGAGGAATTAAATCATATAGTCACAGAATATTATTGCAAACTTTATAGCAAAATCAGATTTTACATTAACTTTCTTAAATTCACTGATTAAACCTACTTCTTTTTTTTCTGGAATGTATGTAAATTGTGTAGGTTTGTTTGTTTTAAGATGAAATATGTCAAGCTTGAATTTGCAAATGTCTTTCAGTTTTATATTTCTGTTCATTGTTTTTTTTTGAAAAAATTGTACTTATATTTTGCCCAAGCACTCAAACTTATTTACAATGCTATTCATTATGTATTAGAAGCTATCTAAATCATACTTAAGATTTTCAAATGCCTGATCTAAAATAAGAAATCACATTTAGAGATACAAAAGAGAATTTTTTTTAATAGCTTACCAAGCTAAGAAAACCCAATAACCAAAAACCTTCTGATACATCCTGGAAACTCAGTGTGTCAAATATCAGGATAATTTTCTATTTCTATTTGCAAATAAATGATAGGAATCACAGTTAATCCTTGCTGTAGTGATTGTATCCTTGACTTCATCAGTTGTAAGAAAGTTGGTGAGAAAACCAGAGACAGCCATAAAAGGGCCCGGAATTGGTTGGAAGAGACTTTCCCTGTTTCAGTTTTAGGCTAAAAGCTGAATTATAAATGAACTTGGGAAACTTCACAAGGTACTAACTGTAAGTCCCACTCTGTGCAGTCTGCCTGTGCAAAGGAAAATCCCCTTTGAAGAGATTAGCAGAGGTGGTTTGTATGTGATCACAGCAGCTGAGATGATGTGTGACTTTTGCCTAGCTTAAAGTGGATTAGCAAGACTTAAAAGATGGAAAATTGTTTTGTGCGAAGCTCGCCATGCTTTTGGAAACATACATAAATGAAACCACAGTCCTATGAATTTAAATCTGATTTTTATTAGTTCAATGTAGTGAAAATCTCCTTCTAAAAGTTTAAACAAAAAAGGATTGTGGCTTGCCAAAGCTCCCATCAGCTAATGATTGTTACGCATTTGAAAATCATTTCTTAGGTTTTTTTTTTTTTTTTTTTTTTTTAATAGGCTTCGGATTCATCCACAGGGATATCACTTTGTGTTCTGAGCATTAGTGTGTTGAAATAAACAGAACATTGGGTAAGAAATAAAAATAATCAGATTCTGTTCTGTTTCCAACTCAGCCACTGACTATCCAGGTGACTTGATAAAATACTTAACCTTTGTCAGCGTTTGTACTCTTATCTATAAAAGGAGATAATATGCACCCCACAGCCTTTGCAGTTTTGCAGAGTATATCCAATTATATTGTGTATCTGAGAGAGCTTTAAAAGCAATGAGGTAGTCTTTAAGTTTCCATTATTACTATTATGCACATCTTTGATTGCAACCATTGGTAACTTTTGTTAATATCACATAATAAACCAATCAATGTATGATTTCTCTGAAAACCCTCTTATGCCATAATAAATAGCAGAAGACTAAGGATGAGTTCTATAAGACAGAACAGATCACTGAAGTGGTTGTATGTTGTTTTATTCCCTTTCTCCCACCAGCAAAATTTATTATTCCATCTCACCAAATAATTTAGGTTGCTTGGAAGCCTTCAGACTTCACTTCATTTTTCACAAATATAAGAAAATAAAAGCAACACTACATGTTTAATAGTGACCCATGAAGTCTATATCTCCTCACCAGAAATAAACAGTGTTATTAAAGAGCAAGAGTGTCCACGGAAGGGGATTTGTCTTACTTTACTTTGCTTTGGGCCTCCAATGTGCAGCATTTGGCGTTCTCGTCTCTATCAAAATTTACGAAAAGGAAGATACTTTTCAGGAAGCCATCAAAGTTATTAAGATTATAAATAAGAGTCAACCATCTGTTTTTATATCCTCTTTTTCTTCATTGACTTTTGAGTGGTGCTCAGAGAAAGAAATATTTTCGAGCTCTGACATTTTTGTGAAAAACAAAGAGACCTATTGACCAATTACTGGGACATTCTATCTTTGGTAAAAGATTCATCTTCTCAGCAAAATAAAATAAAAAATGAAATACATTGCAAAGGAAGTTTAATGGATAAAACAGAATACAGCAAATAATAGAAAAAGTGGTACATCACTCAATTGACTGACCACCCTCTAAAATTATAAACTTTTGAACCTGATACAGATTTGTACTTTAGACATTTATAACAGTTACAAAGTAGAAACTATTAAGAATTTATATAGTCACAATAGAGGAATGATTATGTGGAAGTATGGCATGAAATCTAAGCAGGAATATAATACACACCACATTCATCCTTTTCATTTACTATCTCAACTAATCATTTAATTCTAATAAATTTGGGTCTGTTTTTCTAATGACAGGAGAAATATTTAGGAAGATTAGTAACAGAGCTGAAATTTGACTTCTGGAAATCTAAATCCAAAGCCTATTCAGACTCTCACAGAACACATGATGGCAAAACAAGGAAATTGATCATTTTTAGCAACAAAGAAATAGCCTATAAGTATTGTTAATAGAACACATTTTGACATGTTAAAATGCAAAAATATAAGGCCATAATAGCTTTGTGCAGGGGCAGTATTGTTGCCAATGAAATTTATCCGAGGCATGATTATTGAAAACTTTTCTCAATACCCACCCCATAATGACTTGAAATATAGTCAGCATTGGCAATTTTTGACAATCTCTACAGAGACTGAAAAAAAAAAATAAGGCCATAATAAAAAATAAGAATATTCGGATGTACAAATGACATATGGTATTCTTGAAATAATATAGTACATTTCACTGCTGGTCAGGCCTTTGTTGATACAGTTTCTGTCTAGTTCTGAACATACAGCCAATCTAGAATTATTAGAAAACTGCTGGAAATCTACAACTTCAGTGAGGAAGGTCATAACAATCTGAAAGATGAAACTTGTATAGTGAATATTTAAACAAGGTCCACCCATTCATATAATATCTATTACTAAGTATAACACCCACGAGACCATTGTGAGTCAGGCAAAACACCTTCTCAAAAAGATGAGAAAGCAATAATATTTCTTTTTTAACAGACTTGCACATGAAAAAAAGGAAGCCTGTTTTTAATGCCCACATGACTCTGATAATGATTTAGCAGATTCGAAAAATAAAAAGACAGACACCAGATAATGATATCTTTACAGCATGTGTTTCTGAAGACAGATTCCTAGTGTTAGATGAGTCAAATAAATTTACTTTTGTGTCTAAGACAGTCTACATTGTGAGAGGATTAGAAGTTCTACAAACCATGAGGATTAAATTTTAAAATGTCCTCCTAATAAGAATTTTTTTTAAAAAGAATAGATAAACGTAATATGTTGCTTGGAAATGTCATAAAATAAATACATTTGCTCTAGTGAGCAAATCTAAGATGATTTGCTACCATATTACAATGTAATAAGATAGGAACTGCTTAGCATACAATGTATTATCATGAGAACAGAAGCAAAAGAATATACAAAAATATTTTTTGAAAGAAAACCAATGGATGACAGGAATAAATAGATTAACGACGATTGTACTGATATTTTCCACACTATAAGAATAAACACCTCTCATCTTTGTAGTTTAAGAGAATAAAACTAAAAGGGAAAAAATACAAGGAGTAAATAATAGTTGCCAGAATACTAAAACCTCCAATCAAAATGATTTGTGCCACTTTAATGTTATGCTAAAATATTCAAATATAATCAACCTTTAGGCTAGCTCCAGATGGAGAGAACAGAATTGATAGCCAGATGAAGAGAATGGAATTGATAACACTGTAAGATGCTTTCGGCTCTGCTCCCAAGCACCTTGCCCAGTAGTTGCGTGATCTCAGAATAATGATATTGAGGACAAAGGCTGCTGGCCAGCAAATTTAAGGGTAAGGTTATTGGACATAGGTTGTATCCCATGTCATTATGGTCATGATATGTTGCAGACTAAATCTGACTTAGGGAAAAAAAGATATTTTCCAAAAGGATTAATAAGCTCAAACATTAGATTTTTCTACATATACTTACCTCAAATTATGTTCATCTCATATTGCCACATTCATCCACAGCATTCATTTCGAAATTTTACATTTGTCCTCTAGGTCTTATCCTGTCATTTGATAGTCCATTAATGTGCCATGGCAAACCTCAAAAACCCCAAACTCTTTACAGTTGCATACCAGAAGAAAAACAAAGTTATCCTTTTCTCTTCCCACTGCTCATTATTTAGCAAAGGCTAAAATGGGGACCAAAGGTATGAAATCACGTGGAATAAACACAAATAGTTGAATTCAATTAGTTGCAAAAAAAAGAAAAATTATTATAAGCAAAAGAAAGGTGTTATTCAGATGGACATCCAAAACCATCCTGTCTTAAGATAAAAGGTTTTTGCACTCTCAGAAATAACCTGTTTATCATCAATACCATATAATGATAATAATAGCCCCTTATAGAGCTCTGATTACTAGTGGCCACTGTTTTTTTTTTTTTTTTTTTTTTAATCTTGTTATGGGGGATACAGAATTGCAGGTTACATATGTTGCTTCTGTGCCGCCTTTCCCCCCAAGTCAGAGCTCCAGGCGTGTCTGTTCCCCAGGTCGTGCGCATTGCACCCATCATGAGGTATATATCCCTCCCTTCCCCACCCCCCCTTCCCGAGTCAGCACCTTCAAGTGTTACCATTCCCCAAATGGTGCGCAATGCACTCATTGTGTAGGCATACCCCCATCCCCTCCCCCACCCCCCACCTCAGTCTGATATCCAATTGGTGTCGTTCCTAGATGTGTATTTAGGTGATGTTCAGGGAAACCAATTTTCTGGTGAGTACATGTGATGCTTGTTTTTCCATTCTTGGGATACTTCACTTAATATAATGGGTTCCAACTCTCTCCAGGAGAACCATAGAGATGTCGTATCTTCATCATTCCTTATAGCTGAGTAATATTCCATGGTATACATATACCACAGCTTACTAATCCAATCATGTATTGATGGGCATTTGGATTGTTTCCACATCTTTGCTATTGTGAATTGTGCTGCTATAAACATTCGGGTACATGTGTCTTTGTTAAAGAATGACCTTTTTTCCTTTGGGTATATGCCCAGTAATGGGATTGCTGGGTCAAATGGCAGGTCTACTTGAATCTGTTTAAGATAACTCCATAATGCTTTCCACAGGGGTTGCACTAGTTTGCAGTCCCACCAGCAGTGTATAAGTGTTCCTGTCTCTCCACACCCACGCCAACATGTGTTGTTTTGGGTTTTTTTGATAAAGGCCATTCTCATTGGAGTTAAGTGATATCTCATTGTGGTTTTGATTTGCATTTCTCTGATGATTAGGGATGTTGAGCATTTTTTCATATGTTTGTTAGCCATTCTTATATCTTCTTTCGAGAAGTTTCTATTCATGTCCTTTGCCCACTTTTTGATAGGATTGCTTGATTTTTTCTTGCTGATTTTTCTGAGTTCTAAATAGATTCTTGTTATCAGTCCTTTATCTGATGCGTAGTATGCAAAATTTTTTTCCCATTCTGTAGGTGTTCTGTTTATTCTCGTGACTGTTTCTTTGGCTGTGCAGAAGCTTTTTAATTTAATCATGTCCCATTCATTTATTTTTGTTGCTGCTGTGATTGCCTTGGGGGTCTTCTTCATAAATTCTTTGCCTAGGCCAATGTCTGTAAGAGTCTTTCCTACATTTTCTTCTAGAATTCTGATTGTATCACGCCTAAGGTTTAAGTCTGTTATCCACCGTGATTTGATTTTTGTGAGAGGGTGGCCACTGTTTTTTAACATTTTTGCATATAGTAACTCATTAAATTCTCACAACTGAAGATTATTATTCCTATCATTTCCAGTTTATAAAAGAGGAAATTGATATAAAGACAGATTATTTAACTTGTCAATAGTCACCCAGCTGCACCTGTGTTCTATAGCGACATGGCTCTATCATCACCCCAAAGTACTGACATATACTCATACAGTGGGTGTTCTGGGGACTGTGAAGAGGACCCAGATGGTTTATGCAGGCCAATTCCATGTTGTATGGAACTTGAAGATACTGACTTGAATATCCCCTTTGGGCTTAGAATTATTTAGGAAATAAAAAAGAGCTACCATAACATTTAGAGGCTAGTGCACCATATATTGAATTAAAGTTAATTAAAATTAATATCTGAAACATCATTTATAAGCAAAGATTTTTATTTATGTTTATTTTTCCTCCCTCATTAACTCCAGGCCCCACTGAGCTTCTGAATACACCTCATTGTTACTGCAAATTATAGCCCATATCTATTTATGAACTCATTCTCTGTGTCACAAGAAAGAGATACATTCTCCAAATGAGTTTGTACCCAGAGTAGACTGAATATGATGGTTATCTAATCAAACCCCAGTGATATTTTGAGCTGCCCTTAATTCTACATTCTGCTGGTTAAATCTCTCTCTCTCTCTCTCTAGATACACACACACACACGTATACATATATACACACATTACACATATAGAGATATTATATGCTTTATGTATACACATATATACATATAATTTACTTTTATGTTCATGTGCACCATAAAAACATTTCAGTCAACAACAGACTGCAAATACAGTGGTCTCATGAGAATATACTGGGGTGCTGCAAAATTCTTATCCCCTGGTGACATTTTAGCCATCATAACGTTGTCGCAAAAATACATTACTCGTGTTTGTAGTGACACTGGTGTAAACAAAGCTATTGCACTTCCAGTCTTACAAAAGTGTAGCACATACAATTATGTACAGTACACAATACTTGATAATAAATGACAATTGACTGGTTCAGGTATTTACTTTTATAAATTTTATAGTGTACTCCTTCTGCTTATTAAAAAAATAAAAGTTAACCATAAAACAGCTTCCGACAGCTTCTTCAGAAGGTGTCCCAGAAGAAGGCATCGTTATCATAGGAGATGACAGCTCCATGCATGTTATTGCCCCCGAAGACCTTCCAGTGGAACAAGATTTGGAGGTGAAAGACAGTGATATTGATGATCCTAACCTTGTGTAGGCCTAGACTAACGTGTGTGTTTGTATATTAGTTTTTAACAAAAAAGCTTAAAAAGAAAAAAAAAGATAAAAACATTTAAAAATAGAAAAAAAAACCTTATAGAATAAGGATACAAAGAAAGAAAATATTTTTATGCACTGTACAATGGGTTTGTGTTTTAAACTATGTTATTACAAAAGTCAAAAAGTTAAAAAAATAAAAAGTTTATACAGCAGAAAAGTTATAGTAAGCTAACATTAATTTTATTGTTGAAGAAAGAAAAATATTTTGTATAAATTTCATGTACCTCAGTGTATAGTGTTCATAAAGTCTATAGAAGTGCATAGTAATGTCCTAGGCCTTCACGTTCTCTCACTGCTCACTTGCTGACTCAGCTAGAGCAACTTCCAGCTCTGCAAGCTGCATTCATGATAAATGCCCTATGCAGGTGTACCAATTTTTGTCTTTTGTACCATATTTTTACTGTACCTTTTCTATCTTTAGATACACATATACTTCCCATTGTGCTACAACTGCCTACAATATTCAGTACAGTAATATGCTGTACAGGTTTGTAGCCTAGTAGCATATACCATATGGCCTAGGTGTGTAGTAGGCTATACCATCTAGGTTTCTGTAGCGCATTCTGTGATGTATGCACGATTACAAAATCACCTAATAACACATTTCTCAGTGTAACCCCATCATGAAAGGATACACGACTATGTGTGTGTGTGTATTTTTATCATAGCAAAGAAAAATTGAATTTCAAAAAAAATCTACTTTTTTTAATGATATTTAACAGTAGGCTGATAAACGATTTGAAAGCATCACTTAAATTTCAATGTATTATGATTGAAATTGGCCCTTCCATTCTCTAAAAGCAAGTGGACAGAAGTCATGCCTACAGAGGTTATTTGTCACTATGTAAGCAGTACATCATCAGCTACTTGTGTATTTAACTAGAATATATTATAATTTTTGTGCCAAGAATCTGTACCTGTTGTCTGAAAAATGTTTTCCCTCATTCACCCTATCAGCATTTATTGAGTTTCTATTAAGTGTGGCATTGGTCTAGAGGCTGGTGATACAACTGTGAACGTGACTTACATACACACAGACATAATCAACAAACAAACAGGAGAATAATCTCCACAAATAGGGAATGTGGTAAACACTATGAAGGTGTACTCGGTTGAATACTGTCGCCCAAAAAATTCACATCCACCAGCACCTGTGATATCATCACCTTATTTGAAATTAGGCACCTAGTAAAGTTATACTCAATCCAATCATACTGGATTAGAGAGGGTCCCAAATGCAACATGACTCTTGACCTCATAAGAAGGGGGAAATTTAGGCACAGAGATACAAACATGCAAGGAAGAAAGCCAAGTAAAAGCAGAGGCAGAGATCTCAGTGATGTGCCTACCGGCCAATGAACATCAAGGATCACCGACAAACACCAACCACTCGAAGCTAGGGAGAGACAAGGAAGGATCTCCCCTGGAGACTTTTGAGAGCGCATAATCTTGCCCACATCGAGATTTCAGAATGGGAGGCTCCAGAACTGCGAGAGAATAAATTTCTGTTGCATAAGCCCCCCAGTGTGTGGTACCGTTAGGGGGTATCCTAGGGGACCGATACAAGAGAGTATACAGAAAACAGGCAGCAGTTTGTTAGCACAGACAGGGTGGTCAGAGAAAGCGCATCTGTGAGCGCTGGGTTTAAGGGGAGATCTCAAGTATAAACCAGCACTGTGAGAAATACAGAAAAGAAAAGAATTCTAGGCGTAGCAAACAGCAAAAACAAAGATCCAGAGCCCAAAAAAAGAACTTAAAGGAGGGCAGTGGGGCCTGGAGAAGAGAGAGAGAGAGACACCAAGAGATTGAGATGTGTGGGAAGAAGTAGGCGAGGTGAACAGGGGACAGATGATACCAACTATTTCCTAACCTGGAGGAACATCTACTCAGTGAGGAGCAAAGCCACGTTATTAATAGCTATAATTCATGGCAGGTAATAATAGACACTCTAACGAAGGTATAGTTCAAAGAGAGGAAGAGATTATTTCCTTCTGGAGACTAGTGAAAAATTTGCTGACAAAGTGCCATTTGTAGTGGGTTTTAAGCATGCTAATAAAATTTGGGTTTTGTCTTAGGTCAGAGTCCCTAAAGGCAAAGCCTGAGATCGGGATTCTCAAATAAGAAAGTCATTAAGGGAGTGAACTACAGATAAAGAAAAAAAAATGAAGTAAGGATGTGGTTTCTCGTGGTATCTAGCTTCATTCTGATCCCAAAGGAAAGAGGAAATGTAAACTGCATAGTGAAATCTCTCTTGCCTTGAGGCAAAGTCGCTGGGCTTTTGTAACCCCTGGACAGGGCAAAAGGGCATCAGCTACAAATGTGCAGAAGTGAGCTGGCCATAGGTGTCAGAGGTATTTCGGAAAGAAAGGATACTAAGGGCCAAGAGACTCTCCTGTTCAAATAGACTCCAGCTGACTGACCTTATACAATGCATATGGGGGGACTGGTCCTACCAAGACTGCGGTCTCTGCAGGTAGTCTCCACTAACTTTCCTCATCTCTGCATCATGGCTGCTGCATTTAGATTCTACAAAAAGATAACAGAAGGAAGAAAAGAGATTGTAGCTTCCCTCCTTACTGTAAGGTTTCAAAATGAGCCGGGTCAATGATGAAAATTTTTGTTATAACATTGAGAGTAGATGTGGGTCCACATAGCACGGTGGTTATTTCCAGACCTGATACATTAAGAAAAAGGGAGGGTAGGACACACTGCTGCCTTTGTTTTATCTCCGTCCCAAGAGACAGATGACTGATTAGTCACACCATCCTTAGGGATTGCAATACTTGTCCTAATTCCCCTTCAACAAATCCTTGCAGCATTTACTTTCTTAGCTTAAGTCATGCTTATTGGCATTTCTTTACCGTCGAGGAGATGTCATTAATTCTGGGGTGAGTTGTAGGAAAGTAAAGATAATTTCATTGAAGTGTTTTGCCAAGGTGAGAATCTTACGCAACCAAGCTTGTAATATAATGGAATAAAAATAAAGTCATTGCGTTTGAAGTTTTTATCTTCTAGATTTACTGCTGTAGTCAAGGATATATTAAAATACTTTTGGAAGAATATATATATTATAATTATATATACAGATAGAGGTAGAGTAAAGATATTTTATTTGATGATACCAGGAAACCTGGAATCCAAGGAAATATATGCGGTAAAGAATAGCAATGATAGAATGATAGGGCCAGTTCTTAGAGATAATGACAGAAATATGTTGATTCTTAGCCTGGTTACTGGTTTTTTATTAAACGCAAAGGGACTTCTGGGTTTAGATCAACAGCAAATTGGAGGAAAATCAGAATTCGGAGATTAGTTTCTTAAAGTCACATTAATTGTTATTGCTTCAATGACTGCAGGGCATCATCTGTAACTACTTTAGTTCCCTCAATTTTTTTTTTTCATTTAATGGAAGGAAACTTTCAGCCTAATAGCCAGCTACTGTTATTTTTGCATTAATATCAACACTGATCATTTTGCTATAACTGTTGGCAGTTTTCACCTTCTAATAAATAATTTATAGTTGTATTTTAATATAAGCAGTTATAAAGTACTTCTTACAGTTAAAACCCTACCAACTATTTTCATGTATTTTGGAATGTTCTCCAGGACGAGAAATATGATTGATTGTAATGTTAGTTGTAACAAATTTTTTGCTAACTCCTCCAGTTTTATCAGCACTGTGTTTTTTTTTTATGTGTCTGTCTATTCATACATTTCAAAATCACTTGTGGATTACATGGAGGTTTTAAATTAGTTTAAATTTTCATATATTTTATGATACTTTGCTTTCATTGTAAAAATTATCAAAGAACATTAACTTTATATATTTTATATATTTTAAATGTATCCTTATAAAAACTATTGGAACTATACCAAAATTTGTGTAATGAGAACATTTATGGACATAAAGTACTTGCTATGAAAACTGGGCTATTAATTCTATAGTAGGTTATAGAAATATGGAAATTTGGTATATTACATTTAATCACTCTTTAAATATATAGCTGTAATTTATTTTCTTATTTTGTTTATAAAATATAGTTGTAGTATCCAGATAAATACTATTTTTAATTTGAGAGAAATATTGGGATTATTTTATAGTTTCTTCCATATTCTTAGAGAACTTTTAAAGTCCTCACTAATCTATTTTTACTGAATTTACTGGAACTGATTGAACTAAAAAATTACATTACTTTAATTCCCTAAAATCCATATGTTGTCTAATCATGTAAATACTTAAAATGTGAGGCTTAGCTCTCAAACAGTACTAGAAAGTCTGTCATAAATATAATTATGCAAAATGTTTCAGTTAAATTTTTGTATTAAACATAAATATTAATGAGTTTATTCATCATTTTTATAGAGAAGCAGAAAAACAGTTAAGATACTGGGGCTAGAGCCCTCAGTTTCAGTTCAAATCTTTGCTCCACCACTTATTAATTCTGTCACCTTCCTCAAGGTATTGAAACTTTCCATTTTAGCATCTTC
Organism: Eulemur rufifrons; assembly: GCF_041146395.1. Classification (NCBI taxonomy): domain Eukaryota; kingdom Metazoa; phylum Chordata; class Mammalia; order Primates; family Lemuridae; genus Eulemur; species Eulemur rufifrons. The sequence goes on along the minus strand of NC_090989.1, from coordinate 178,775,981 downwards.
ATTTACAAGATGATGAAAATAATAGTACCTAGTGTACGTGGTTGTTGTAGACATTAAATAATATGTTGTATATCAGGTATCTGGCCTAGTATCTGGCCCATAATTAATGCTCATTTAATGTTAGCTATTATTACAGAATTTAGCCAGTATCTTAGTTACAGGAAAAGAAAACTATTAATATATCTCATTAGCTAACAATCAAGAGAATGTACATAAATACATTTAAAATATAAATTATCATTTCTAGTAAAGACAATATAACAAAATAGAAATTATTCAAAATGTAAATACAAGGAACACTAACTTGCTTATTTCTCAAATACTTCATCAATCTTTAAGTCACACATACTCTTCTTCTTGACATAATTAACACCTTTGTAAGTATTCTGACACATCTTGAACATACTCTATTTCCTCATATTTACCCTTTATTAGGACTAGAAATTACCTAAAATCATTGAATTTATACAGTGAATTTTTATTAAAGTCTAACAAGCATACAGAAAAATAGACAAATTGATGAGTGTTCATTGATTTTTTTTTAACAGAGTGAATACCCCCATGTAACTACAAAATAGATCCAGAAATAGAATTTCACCAGCACCTCAGTAGGTCCTATCACCCACCTCTCATCTGTAGCCCCCTGAAATTAATCAGTACTCTCACTCCTATGGTCATCAGTTTCCGTATTTTTCAATTTTATGTACCTAGGAGCACATAGTATGTATTCATTTGTTTCTATCTTCTCTTGCTCAACATTATGTTTGTAAGATTCATCCACTTTGTTGTAATGTAGCAGCACGTCATCCATTTTTGTTGTAGTAGTATTTTGTTGCATGAATATATCATGATTTATTTACTCATTCTATTCTTGAAGCAAATAGATTGTTTTCTGAATTTATCTATTGTAATAATGCTGGTAGAACACTCTTAGACCTATGGGACATATATTTGTACTTCTTTTGGGTTTATACCTGGGAGTAGAATGCTTGAGTCAGAGGCCGGCGTGGTGGCTCACTCCTGTAATCCTAGCACTCTGGGAGGCTGAGGCAGGCAGATCATTTGAGCTCAGGAGTTCGAGACCAGCCTGAGCAAGAGTGAGACCTCATCTCTACTAAAAAAATAGAAATAAATTAGCTGGACAACTAAAAATATATGCAAAATATTAGCCAGGCACGGTGGTGCATGCCTGTAGTCCCTCCCAGCTACTCGGGAGGCTGAGGCAGGATTGCTTGACTCCAGAGTTTGAGGTTGCTGTGAGCTAGGCTGATGCCACAGCACTCTAGCCCAGGTAATGGAGTGGGACTCTGGCTTAAAAAAAAAAAAAAAAAAAGAATTCCTGAGTCAGAGGGTTTTAAGGAACTTCTGAGTCAAACTGCACATGCACATAATGCCTTTAACTTAAGTAGATACTTCCAAAAGGAATATATTTTAAAGAAATGGGACTTAGTGATTCTACATGTTACAAATGGGAAAACAATGGCCTGTGTGGTAAAGAGACTTGTCAGTGGGTCTAAGAAGTACCAGCCACACATGTGGTGTCAAAGAAGATTGAATATCTACTATCTGCCAGCCACTGTGCCAGGGGTTGAGGATAAAGTGGCGAGAGAAAAGAGCCATGACTGTGGCTCTCCCAGAGCACAAAATCTAGTACTGAAAACAAATATAAAATAAACAGTCAAGCTGATGAGTTTGTAATTATAGAAGAGTTGAGTACACTGAATAAAAGGAACATGATCTCAAGACATCATATGACAATATCATATGTTCTAAACTAGGAGTTCAAAGAAGTCTTCTCTTAGCAAGTAAGTTGCAATTGATATTCAAGAAGTGGATAATGGTTAAATAGATAAAGAGGAGGCAGAAGGGCCTTCCAAATGTAAGAAAGAGCATGGTCACAGAGTCATGATGGTGAAGAGAATGGCTCTTTCAGCAGGACCTGGGGGAGGTGGAGAGCAATGAGCCTGCAGAGACAGGCAGCAATGAGGCCGTACTTGGCCTTTAGCCATCCATTGTTTAGAATTTGGGACTGTTTCATAAGAATAAAAAGTCATGGAGAGATTTTAATATGGTAATGAGGGCGAGGTGTGGAAAAGATTGTGCCAGCTGCTTAGTGAGGACTAGATTGGATGAGGGCCAGCATGAATGCAGGGTACATAATCCCAGAAGTTCTGAGAAAGGATGGTACTTTCTTGGACAAAGGTGATGGCAATAGGAATGACCAGAAGCTGATGGATTGATTGCAGTGTTATGTAGTGAATAAAATCAATAGCACTTGGTGATGGATTAGATGGGTGCCATGTTAATAAAGAATGCATCAACGATGACCATGGGTTTCTGGTTGGCTCAACTAGACAGTAAGCAACTGGTTAATTCTGGGAATAAAATCATTTTAGCTGTTGATGTAGTTAAATCTAATGTAGCGCTTTTTTTACACTGTATTTAAATTCTGGAATTAAATCTAAGTGAAAATTGAACTGTTTTTTGTCACCTCCAGAAATGCTGATTCTCCTGACATGGCCCCAGATGCTGCCAACTTTTTCTCGTTCCTAGCATCCATCTCAAGTCTTTAGTCTTTTTAAAACTATATTGATGGTGTATTTCAGCATGAAACACATTTTTGGAGGTGTTTAAAGAAAACATCTGTTGTATGTGCATATGAAATTGATCAATGGTAATCACCCACTCACTATCTACTGATCAATTTGAATGCTATTGAGATATCATTATGAATTTCTTCTCATTTCATTGTCTACCATTACAGGCCATTCTTTATGAATTTGTTCTGGGTTTGGTTTATTATTATAAACCTAATGAAAACATTTCATCCACATGGAGCTGTCACAGAGATGTCTATGAATGTTTTGATTCAATATAACACTAGGTAAGAGATGCTTAACTGGATATATCTTCATAAGCTAAAATGTCTCTAAATCATATTATACATCTGCAGTTTAAGATTCATTTAGTATACAACTTGTCATATTTAAACTGTGAGTGACTCATACTTTATATTGTTCTGGTCAGAAACTAGATTTTTGGATGACTAAAAAAATGTGTTTTAAAAACTAGAAATTCGTGAGAAATGAAGAGCTAAACATATATCTTTATTTCCCTCTACCTAAATACATTTCTCTTTTTTAAATTAATTCTGCATATCACTGCCAAATTAATTTTTCCAAAAATACACCTTGCATCACATCATTGAATTAAAGACAAAAGATGCTTCCCTCTTACATACTGCATGAAACTGTTTCACACTTAAGGACTTCCATGAACTTTTCTTACCCTGAAAACACCTATTCATTTCTTTCTACTTCCTGCAAGTATAGCTCTACCATATTGCCCTTAAATCCCCGTTCTCCCTCAATGCCTGAACTTCTGTGCATGTTTCTCTCCTCTCCCACCAGCTACTGAAAAAGCCATCATCTCTCCAAATACCACCCATGATTCAAAGCTAAGATTAAATTTAACTCCTCCATTAAATTTCCTGTAATTACTCCAGCTCACAGTGATCGTTCATTTCTTCATTTCTTCTGTTACCTTGATTGTACATGTAATTAAAGTAAGTTGGCTTAAGCAATTAATTGGTTTTCAGGGTAACATTTTTACCATTAATAGACATTATATTCTGTAAAGAAGGAGAGACGAGACGGTCTGTTGATTAATTTACTGATTGATTAGAACACTCAAAAATGTTTATTAAGCACAATTCAGTAATTTGGCTACATTATTGTTTTCAAAGTTTTCAGTACCCTAGGGAATATAAAGCATTCCATTTATGTTGTCTAATCTTTCCTTATAATTCTGTCATGTAATTTTTCAGCAATTGGAGAGAAAGCCAAAAATGAAACCTAAAATGGAAGTCACTGAACCATTTGGAAATTTAAAGTCATTGAAAGTAAAAGCTGTGGAGATTAGTCACACTCTTACTGCATCTCTGAAGCAGCATATGGCTGAATGTTTCCTCATGAAGTTTAAAAGTTTGCTCATTGAACTCTTTAACTGAATACAAGCACCACAAATGCACATCAAGATGTCATCCAGTAATTATCACTAACAATTTTAGAACCATGTAGGATTCTAACTTTTCAGAGCTGAATATTAATTTGGGGATGCATATATTATAAATATATGTGACGTGCATCTTGAAAAGCATCTATATGTGATCGATGTTAAGATACACATGAGACAGCTATCTATGTAGCATATTCATTTATTTGTTCAATAATTTTACACCGAGCACCTGCCGTGGGACAGGCACTATGCTAGTTGCTAGAGGTACAACAGTGAAAAGAAAGATGTGAGCTCTGATTTGATGGAACTTACAGTTCAGATGTGCAGAAAGACAAATAGTAAAGAAATAAATACAAAAAGGGTAAGTCAGGATTATCTCATTTATAAACAAGTGTCATCATAGAAAAATGACAAACAGATTCTGCTGAAAGTCTTCTCAAAGAAAATAAAATTTAACCTGATCCCTGAGGGATAAGAAAGAGCCGGCTGTGCAAAAAGACCAATTCATTATTTTCTTTACTAAATAGGTCAGTAATAGTTATGGTGAGACACGAAACAATTTTTTTTTGGTACAAAATGTGTATTATTTATTACGATGAAAAATTCTGACTACTAACAACCAATGGGGATTACAGGGAATAACAATGTGAAGCTGTAAAAATATTCTGCTTACCAAAACTTTCCTCTCTTGCTTTAACATTTATTGAGGATTCTTGTCCAAACGTATTAATCAACATCATGATGGTTACAAATTTTCCAACTCCACCACTCCTTCCAGTATGTTACTTTTGCATTGGAGGGGAAAATATTCTCTGCTCTTACTAATAAAACAGTATTGTCTTACTAATAAAACAGTATTGAAAATTGCCAGTAAAACACAAGACAAGTGAAAAAAACAGCAGATCTTTCCCAAAACTCACTGGAGTATAAATCAGAAAGTACACAAAAAATTAAGAACTAATCAAACTCAGCTGGATACATTAAATATATGTAGCTTTTTTACTTTTTGCTTATTTCTACAAGAAAGCAAGCTTTTGCTCTGAAGTGGAAATAATACTAACAAAGTGCCTTGTGTTTTTAGCCTTTATTCAAAGTAGAAGTCCCAGGTTATTAAGAAAACTTTGAAAAATATTTTGTAAATGAAGTACAGAAGTAACAGTCTATTTTTGCTTTCAAATACTTACTACTACTTCTTCACTCACCTCCTTCACAACGCTCGGTTGAATAAGTTAAGAGCTCCTGGAGTCACTTCTATTTTAGAAGGCTAAACATCTTGTAATGTGAATGATTTCTCTTCTGGCTAACTGGAATTAAAGGCAATTTGTGAAATGTCTCTGTAGTCCAACCCACGGAGCAGCAGGCATCACTAGGGGTCTGAGGGTAACATCTCAGCCTGCCAGGCGGCATGGCCTGTGAGCAGATGAGCAGAGGACCGGAGTTCAGCTGTGGGTGGCACCATGGAATCCACTGTCAAGCTTTTCTGCCATTAATTTACAATCCTAGATGTGTCCTTTTTTTCTGGTATTCTATTCCCACTGTAGACTTTTTATTAAGACCTTGTTCCTGTGAACGCACGTGGGACACAACGTGTTGTCTTCAAGATGTGGGGGTGGAAACTTGCAGGCAGGAAGCAAGAAGAGCGCACTCACTCTCCCTCCCTGCTTTTCCGGCACCCAAGCTTGTCCAGCATGAAGTTGTAGGTGAACCCAACCATCTGTGTCTGCAGGGAGACTTCTCCCATGGACCACACACCACCTGACATCACAGTTCTCCTGTGGAGATTCCACTGCGTCCGAGGATGACCTGGCCCTTGCTGCAGTTCTGGCCCAGGAAGCCAACAAAGCCTCCGGGCAGAAGTTGTCACCACAACTGTATTAACTCCCTCAAGAAGAGAGGCAGACTCTAACACAGGCAACCCCTCCTCAAGGGGAGGACCTAATGCAGGAAGATCAGTCCCCTCATGACACATCCTTTGCTCTGAACTTTTCTGGGACATTTCCTTCTTGTGCACATTTGATTTTCTTTGTGAAGATACTCGGATCTTGGCCTCCTTCGCTGTGCAAGGAATATCCTTTTGATTTGGATATGCATGCTCATACAATCGCCTATATGTGTCCAATTTCTGGCCTTTGCTGCTTAGCTTTAACTGTTGGCACCAGGCCCGTACAATGTCCTGGTGCAGCAGATTAACTGGTGGCAGCTGAGAAGGTAAGGGAGGAATTGGTATCTTCTTCCGGGGTTTGGAATTGTCATTGTGTTCTCCTGCCTTCTTTGGGCAGGACGCTTCCTTATGCTTGGCAGACATTTTTCGTTTGGTCCCCTTCTTCGTTGAGGTTCCCAGTAACACTGCGCTTTGTTGATTGGCAGCCTGCTGATCCTCTCTAGTTTCTGCTGGCTCTTGTTCAGAGTTAGAATGTCCACATTCCTCCCTGGACTTCTCTGTGGAGTTCCACTATTTGCCTCTTGGATTTTCCATACTCAGAAAGAAGTGGAGGTTGAATTAAAAGAAAAAAAAATGTTCCCTGAAACAAAAATTTTATTTTCTGAGATCATAATGTGTTCTTGTGGTTCCAAATCAAAGCCTTCTCAACAAGATGATTCTGTGATGTGGGCAGCTGATGATTATTTGTTGTTTATCAAAGTAATTAAATAAATATTAAGGAGAAATATAATGGAAGGTTATTATTAAAAAAACAAGGTATAAGTCATTATGCCTTATAATTCTTTTTCTGCTCAAACCTCTGGTTCCTCTCCAGTACTTTCCAAGTGTGTGCGGCATGCACCCACATGGCCTAATGATTGAATGATCATACCTAAGTGCAGTAGGAGCTATCAAAAATAGCTAGCCTAGGAGTGAAGGTGTTTGTATTCTGGATCAATACTATTCAATAGCTGTTGATCTCCAAAACCTCACTTCCTCTTTGAAGAACTGGATCCACTTCCTGATAAAATGAGGGTCATGGTCTTCAGGAGTTTCCCACTCATGCTTCTGAAGACCCTTAGATTTCACAGAACCCCTCAAGGATCACCCATCAGGGGAAGAGGAGAGATAATGAGAGGGATATCGGAGCAGGAAGAGCTTTATGCCTCCCTCTCCTACTTCAATAAAGTAAATTCTGACATTATATATTTTATATTTTGGGCTGCAGAGTGAGGTTTAATTACAAGAGTGACTTTTGTATCTAAAATGACTTTATAAACCATCAGACTAGCTGATTTGATGAATCCACTCCCTAATGGCAGTTTAAGAATACATGTTCTTCAAAACTGAGATTAAAATTATGATCATTGCCTTAAGATGAAATAAATGAATTGGAAATTATGAGATCCAGATGTTCTAACCTTATTGGTTTAACCTTTTGAATAACTTGGGCCCCTTTATCTGGAAAAGATGAGGACCCAAACATAGGGAAGGTTCAATGCACAAATGATTACAAATGCAAACCACGTTGTGCTTACCACCAGGTATTTGTGTAGCATGTACCAGCTGTTTCCATGCAATAATTCTCTTTGGATCCCAGCTACCCCAGGTGTCCCCTGGGTAACCACTACTGTCAGTCACATGCTCAGAGCACAGCATTGACCTGGTGAACCCTAAACAAAGGCAAATCTTAAGGTTTCTCTTTGCCATTTCCATTCTGAAATTTGAAAGGCTCACTAAAATTAAATGTGTGATGATTTATGTGGCATTAAAGGCAAGTAGAAATTACGATTGAAATTTAAAACATTATGTTAACCCATCATTCCTTCCCCAAATATGTAGGGTGTCTTATTTCTACAATGGATGGAAACCAGTAATTAAGTTGTGCATAGATTCCATGCAAATTCACTTTGTGTATAGTACATAATAGCAGAAAAGTGATCATTATGGGCTACTTCTGGTTGCTGAATTTCTATAAGAGACAATGGCAGCAATCTGGAAGGATGTTATTTTATATCATCAACATTAAAAATATATACATATTTCCAATAAAATCTTTGCAAAACAAGATCTAATCAAGCTTTTGAAATCAGTTTTATACAAGATACCTGCTGTGATGATTCTTATTACACAACATTGAAAAAGAAAGAGGGGAAAGGATTGATAGGAAAGAAAATAGGAACTGTTTATCTTTAAAATTTGAATTACTAAAAATATTTTCCACCAATTTATTTTCTGGAAAATATAGAGACGATATATTTTTCTGTCTACCTCAAGTGATAAAATGTTCATCTGAAAAACCAGATATGTTTTCATACTCCACATGAGTCCTTAAGAAACATTCTTTCTTCAAATGAAGTCCCCCCCACCCCGCGTTGGCTTTAATTAAGTTTAGAATAGGATACTAAAAAATGAATGTAATTCAAATTACTGTCTAGACCAACAAGTTCTAATATTTCCCCTTACAGCTGTATCCTGCTTACGATGTTTTCATGGAAAGTTTCACCTAAATCAGATTTCTGATAATCAATCACATTTTAAATGCAGTAGGAGAATTTGTTGTTGAAAGGATTCTCCTAGAGAGATCAGCTGAATTAATCTGCCTGGGAGCTAACACACAATCTTTCACTGCTTTCACTATTGTATACCTCTGTCTGTACACTTAACAAATCTGCTTAAAGTGAGGAATACTTGGATAAAGCAAATGTTTAAGTATCTTTAAATGTTATCTAGCAAGCTGCTGTCAGTTAAAATTGTAAGAGGGTTATTCACCCCGACAAGCACTATCACTCCATAAAACTGTCCAAGGGCATCCGCTGCCAATGCCCCCCAGCCAAGCCCACCAGGAACACAGCTCCAGCTGAACAAGCTGGGTTTATACCCTTTGGCAGTGAGGAACATTCGCCAAGGGGGACCATGGATATATTCATTGAAAGGAATTAGTAAAGGACTTGTTACAGAATCTAGGGTTAAATGATTTTGGGGAGAATTCAAGGAAGCAGGACTTTGCTCTGGATTGAATACACTCTCAGGAAGTGGGGGTAATTCTATTATAATATGATTTGAATATCTTAATATATCTCATCTAGAAGAAGGAAAGACCAGATCCTAAAGCTGTAACAGGTAAAAAAAGAAGCAATCACTCATATTAGATGAGAGATGGGGGGTTTTGGTATTTTTGTGGCTCGGACAGGGCTCATGTGTGATCCATCCCATGTTCAGACATGGTTGGGGAGTGGTCTTATTTTTATGTTGTTCTGTCATGTTTACCCAGTGTGGCTAGTTTGTGAAATTGTTTATGTTCAACAGAGCAACACCAAGGCCTGCCTGTAAGCATAGGCCAGCTGGTATGGACATGGAGTTCTAGATAGTAGTCCCATACCAGGCCGGCTCCTGGGTGCCAGGGGCAATTTTTCTCTTTCTCACTGTGAATGAGTTCAAACTTCTGCTTAGCATTGTACTGTTTCCCACAGTGTCATATTTAAATAACCAAGTCTGCATGTTTAATTTGCCTGAGTAGGCCTATTGAATTCAGCGTACTTCTAACAGTTTCAATGCATTAAGTCAATAAATTTGAACTTAAGCTATGCATGAGTATCCATATATTCTTGATTTTCTGAGGCATCTTGATTTCAAAAATTCTGCACCTCATTTGTATACATTCTCATATCTCAATTTGGAGGTTATAAATTATAGTCACTGTATACAGAAATAAGTCCCTAGGCACTTTCATTCAGAAATTACCAAAAATTCATGTTTGAAATCCTTATTTCTTTTAATGTGCACCCTCTTGTTTAATTTAAAACAGTGTCATTGCCCAGTACACAATACAACATTATTTACATAATATTTGTTGATTAGCATTTATCGAATGCCATGTGACATGCACTGTGCCAAGCACTTCCCATAAAAGAGCTGATTTCAGCCCTGAGCAGCCCAATCACTCCAATTTCAAAGACAAACATTGTGATTTGGCAACATTGGCTGTTGCCCCAATTCACAGAAGAGATGTGAGTGTGACAGATTTGAACACAGGTAGTCTAAATCCGGAACCCAGTCTCTTAAGCACTATAAAATACTAGGCTATGTATCCTGGGCAAAATGAAAAATTCTAGTATCTCATCTCTTAATTCCAATATCTTAAATTTCCACATGCAAAGTTAGAAATAACAAATGCAATAAAGTTGAAAAGGTTCAGAGAAACGAGGAAACGTGTTTGAAACAGCTAACTTAAGATTCTTCCTAAAGGAAAGAATTGAGATACACATTTGAAGGTAGGTATAATTTTGACCTGGAAAAATGGCGGGAGCAATATTTGAGTTAAAGAATGAAATGTCACAGAGAAAGAAATGATTGCTTTGGGGAAAGCCAGCTAGAATAGTTTAGCTGGAGTTGAAAGGGAAAAATGTAGCATAAAAAATAAAAAGGTGAAAACGATAAAACTGGGTCCTTAGCAGAAGACATTGCATAGGAAGCATTTCGATATTTCCCTGTTAGTGAGACTATAATGCTTTTGTGTTGTGTTTCTGTTTTAATCAGAAGACAAACATGATGAAAGCGATGGATTAAGCAGATTAACCCCATTTTTCTACAGATCAAATTTTACTTTGCACCACTCCTGTGTATGTAGTCCAAATATTTCACATAGTCAGAGCAAACAGTTCTAGAAGACAGTGGTAGTCAAGAGGCCAACTAGCCCGAGGGAGAAAATAAATGAAAGAGATGCACTCTCTGAGTCAAGCCAGAACAACAAAGCCTACTGTGATATTCTGGACAAGTGCTTCTCCGTGTGAGCCCTGGACCAGCAGCATCAACATCCCTAGGAACTTGTTAGAAATGCAGATTAGCGGGTCCCACCCTAAACCTGCTGAATCAGAAACTCTGGTGGTGGGGCCTAGCCATATCTGTTTTATCAGCCCCCTGGGTGACTTAGGTGAAATCAGTACAAGCAGCAGCAAAGGTATCACCTTGCAGCCCATTACAAATGCCACCTCAATATCTGGGTCCCGTTCCAGATGTACCATATCAGAATCTTCCTGGGAACCAATTCTCCCAGGTAATGCATGGGTACGTTAAACCCTGAGAAGCAACAACCCAGAATGTGTGCTAGGATGTACACTTTCTGGATTCGCCATAGAAAGGTGAAAGGACCTTTCTGTGGAGGTCAAGACAGCTAATAAGTTGGTTTTGTTTCCATCACATCCTCTCTGGAATGCTTGCATACTTGCCTGTTTCTTTCCCTTTCCTACACTTGAAGCCAAGCCTGACACTGCAGCAACATGTTCCATGTGCCCAATTCAGGAAAGAAGGCCTATATTCTTCTGCTGAATATAGACATCTCAAAATATTAAGTTTTATGTCTTACTACTCAATAGCTATGTAATCAAATAATTCTCAAATAATTCTCATTCTTGAGTCCACATCACTGTTAGCCCTATTCTTTAAATTCTGATCAGCCCTCTCTCCCCAACACACGTGGACATACTGAATTAAAATCTTTGCCAGCTGATTCAACAATACATATTATTAAAGACACTGGGCTGGAGAACCTTTGCTACTTTAATGTTTAACAAAATGCTTTCTGGTCCCAGAACTAATGTCAAAGTAGGTGATCTCTACATCACTTGTCCCAACTTAACTTTTCTAATTCTTCACTTTTTCCTCTGTCTTAAAGGCAACCAATAAGAGAGGCATTTGGATTAATAAGCCCCTTTTAAAATTACAGGAAAAAAAAAAAAACTCCAAGAACTTTATAGACAAATAGTTATTCGTGTGTTTTATAAATACATAAGGATACACTTTTCCTAACCCTTATCAGAGAGCCAAAGAAATTGGGGATTTAGACGTCTTAATGGAAATGGAAAACCTATTGTGACTCCTTTTAATCATGTCTGGTTTAGTTTCCACTACCTGTAGTGACAACATTGTTAAGCCATTCAAAGTTGGTGCTTCTCCATTCGGAGACCTTGCTGAAGATTTTTCTTAAGACTTCCCACGTCTGGATCCAGCTATACTTAGACACGTAACAAATTCCAATTCAGTCACCTGTATTAATTGAATACAGCCACATAGTGTGTATAAAAGCAAGGGCTGTCATCTTAGTTTGTGCTGCTAGGAAAAAATACCCAAGACTGGATAATTTATAAAGAACAGAAATTTATATCTCACAGTTCTGTAGCCTGGGAAATTCAAGGTTAAGGTACCAGTAGGCTTAGAGTCTGGTGAAGGCTGCCCTCTGCTTCCAAGCTGTACCTTGAATGCTGCATCCTCCAGAGAGGATGAAACCTGTGTCCTACATCGTGAAAGGAGCAGAAAGAAAAAAAAAGGTCTAGCTAGTTCCCCGCAGCCCTTTTGTAAGCATTAATCCATTTATGAGGACAGAGTCCACATGGCTTAATCATTTCCTAAATATCCCATCTCTTAATACTGTTGTATTGGGAGTTAAATTTCAACATGAATTTTGGAGGTGACATAAACATTTAAACTATAGCAAACTCTCACCTCCTTCTCTCTCACAATCAAACGTTGAAACACTGGAAAATTATGCTAGAAAACTCAAAGGGAGTGAGCAGAATGTAATTTTAAGCCTTTATTCAGGGAGAGAAAATAGGAGGCAAGAGAGTGGGAGACCTCTCATGGCTGTCTCCAAGAAATTGCACTAGTGACTTCATTTCCCTTACTCCAAGGGGCAAAAAGTATATGACAATACGTTAATTATGCAATGTGTAGAACTTCTTCTTTGGAAATTAGATTGATAAGTTCAAAGGTCTGTCCAATCTTAAAACTTTGGGATATGGCCTGGAAACACAGACAGCACTTAGTCTATGGTATAATTATCCAAAGCCATTTATGTACTCCAGACAATATTTGCAGGCATATTAGAGGACACAAGAGACAAAGAGTCTGTTCTTGTGAAATGTATTTTATAATAGACAGGCAATAGAAATAAATAGATAAATTAACACTATAAATACAGATTCTAATAAAAGCCATATGAAGCCCATGTTAATAATAATATTTATGTTTTAACTTAGATGGTCATACCATGGAGTTAATGAGGCAACAGGTATATTTTCCTGTGTCTGTCCTACATTTCTGGCATATCCTTGCACCTTTAGCTTTGATTCCCAAATATAGATCATTGTACTAGTATGATGAGAGGAAAATATAGAAATAACAATAAAAATAAATTTTTACTATTACCAAAAAACTAATTTAGATCTGCTGAAAAATTATTTGATTAAGAGCATTAATAATCTCTAATTCAACACAAATATGTATCACAGAACCTGAGATTGCCAGTTCAGAGCCAGAGTATTTTGTTTCTTATTTAAGAAAATGTTCCTACTTCTTGGCACAGAAATTATACTGATAATTATTGCTTTTATTTCTGGTTTCTTGGAGGAGATTTCATTCTACAGAACACTAAGCAAATGACTTAACACATCTTCATATGATCTTAAATACGGTACTTGCATCCAAAGTATAAAAGCCACTAAACAAATTCCATATCACAAAGTGCCATAGGTAATTTAGTAGGATAAAGCAGAGGCAAATGGGATAAATCCTTTTTTAATAAGGTTCACAAATCCTTCACTTAAACAGGGAAGAAAAATGAAAGCAGAGAAGAAAAAAGACGTATTTCTTACCAACACATAGAAAGCCACTACAAAATTGATTAAATGAGGAATTTAGACCTACAAAAATAAGATTCAACAACAACAACAAAATCCAACATGATTCAACCAGAAAAATCTCTTGTGTTGCTTTAAATAAAAGGATAAGGTAAGATTGTCCCATGGGTCAACCTAAGCCAAAAGATTATATTTAAATACCAACCATGAAGAATTCTGCCTTTCTTGATGGAACATGTCTAAGTCTTTTAAAACTCCATGAAGTTAATTTGTGCTGGCACTTTATGTGTTATTTTGTTAATATTGTTTTGCTTTGTTTCATTTTTCCTTTCATGACCATGTTGGGCATTTGGATAATAATGTGGTATCAAAAGAATCTGTTGACTGAAGTCCTCATTATTTAAGCAACTAAATAGTTATCATTTATTTACTTCCCCAAACAGATTTAGATGAGAGGAGTAGCATTCAGGGCTAATCCATGTTTCTTAACTGCATAAGCCAAATATTGTTATTTCAATTTATTTTACATCTAAATATTCTCACCTGCAAAATGAGTATACGTTAGGATCAAACATTTTATCTAAGAAAAGATGTCCTTCCAGCCAGGCACCCTGGCACATGCCTGTAGTCTGATCTACTCGGGAAGCTGAGGCTGAGGCCAGAGGATTGCTTGAGTCCAGGAGTTTGAGACCAGCCTGGGCAACAAAGTGAGACCCTGTCTCTAAGAAAACAAAACAAAGCAAAACAAAATGAAACAAAACAAAAATATATCCTTCCAGTTGAACTATTTATGCCCAAATCAATTTTTTATTTATATGGGCTTTTGCTCTCTTCATTCTAAGACCATATTGTAATTTTCATATAAAGCTATTTATTCTCAAAAGCTTTCCTGACTTTATTCTAATTTATCAATCTATAACACTCTTGTTGATGTTCTTTGCATTACTGTTTATTATTTCACGTCAGAGAATAATTTTCTCATTTGCGTGACACTAAAATTGTTCAGTGATATTTGAAAAATGTTACATGTGGATATATTTAATTGCCTTGAAATAACTAAAATTTTTTCCTAGAAAATAATTGCAAGCAAATCTGTCTTGTTTATATTAATAGTCATTACGAAGAGGGTGAAATTATAGCAAGTATTTCTATTATTAAAATAACTATCCTTCTTGAGACATTTCTATATTAATTTAACAAAATATGGATAAAAAATTTTATGGCTAAATTCCTAATTTTTAATAAACAATGTTTAATTCAGATCTAAAGAACACATATCTGAAGAAATATGAGAGAATCTGAATTTTGTGATAGTAGCTAAAAGATGAAATAACCTGTTTCTAATTATGAAATGATAGATCTCTTTAAAGCCAAAAGATTCAAAATCTTTACACTTTTTACTTTCACATTAAATAAAGTGTTATTTGTCTTGTTACAAAGAAGGAAGGAAGGAAGGAAGGAAGGAAGGAAGGAAGGAAGGAAGAGGGCTTTAAGACAGACAAAATCTGCATAGGAAAATATTTAAAAGGAGAAAGATTTTTATGATCTGAAGAGAAACCAGAGTATAGGAAAATATTTAATGCAGCGTTTCTCAACATGTATTGTACATACAATTTATGCTGAGCATGAACATTTCTATATTAATATCCATTTATTATAGTGCCTATCAGAAAATATAACTAGAAAGTCAAAGTAACAATTTATTGTTTATTACTGCTTAGGGTGAGGCTAGAATTATTTAAGGATAAAGAGGAGTCACATTAAGGAAATTATTGAATAAGTGATAGTTTATTTGGTGTGGATAAAACTATGAAGGTGGCTTCCAAATGACTAAGGTTTAAAAACTAGTGTACTATAAATCTGTCCTTCAGAACTTGGGATGAGTAAACTGGAAAAGATGTCAGCAAGGAAATACTAGCTATCTTTAAATATTTTCATGACTAATTCCATAGAACAGGATTCAGATCAATGGGAAACAGCTACACAGTGCATATGTCTACTCAACGGAAGGAAAGTATTTTTATAAATCAAACACTGCTAGAAGGTTGTTCATTGAAAAAGAGTCACATAGTTACTGAATTTAAAGGAGAATTTTATTTCTAAAGGAATTAGGTCATGCAGGCGGAAGTGAACCTCAGGCCAAAACTGTAAAGCTATGCTTCAAAAGAGAGAAAGAAGCAGGTATATATGCTAGATGGGGTGGCAGGGTATACAATACAATACGTATACAATACAATACATATACATACACAATAAAGTGTAGGAGTTCACGAATACTAATGGAGGACACCTGCACACATGTGCATTAGGTTTACATGTATGTAACACACAAATGCATACTACCCATGTTCACTCAAGGGTGGAGATTAACATTTAAATCCATTCATTATAATGAATTATGATGAATGAATTAGGTCCTATACATAAAAAGGTAAAATGTAGGGCACAAGTCCAGGAACTGCACATCCTCAGAACACTGTCCAAAACCCATCTGCAGCCAGCAGTCATCCAGCAATAAGATGTTCTTTGTGGTCCAGATAGTTGACATGTTGGAAAACAGGAGGAGGGCACCCAGTGTTCAAATGAAGTTAAGCAAGGGGACTCCCATCCAGCCTTTTGTCTCTCTCAAGCCGGCCTTTGATAAAATCTAGTAATGGTTAGTAAGGGGTTGGGGGAGAGAATGAATGAGATGTGACCATCCTTCCATCCTGCCATGGCCAGGAGATTTAAAAGTTGGTACTTTTTAGTTGAAAGAAGGTCCATGAGTCTGTTGGAGTTGTTTGGGACTTTTATTTTAGTCCCCAAGATAAAATGTGCTGATTCCAACTCCTTGTCATCAGTGGAATTTAAGAACAGGCCTGGCAAACAGGAGATAGGGATATGTAGAGGGAATTCAACAACTGGAAAGTTTTCTGGTTTAGGAGACCTTTCTCAACCTAGAAACGTTGGGAGAAAAAAATGTGTATATGTTATGAACTCATTTTTTTCCACATTTACCAGGGATAATAAAAGCTAAAAGTAATTTAAATACACAGGACTTTATTAGCCAGTAAATTCAACCTCCATAAAAATAGAAAGTGGGAAAATAGATTTCGGTTTTACTTGATTCTACTATTCATGTTCTCTCAGCTGGGAAAACTTTAAGAATCAGCAGAACTCTTGGCCAGTTAAGACAAGTCTCCCATAATGGTTTTTCTAACTTGAAAAGGTACTAAGTTATCAAATTTGATTGTCCATAACACAATAACCCATCATCATTTTTGGTAACTTAATCACATGCTTTCTTTCTTGTTATTAAGATGATTTTTTTTGGCAGCAAATAACAACAACAAAACAACCAGATAATACCATAATTACAGTTACTTTACATAATAACAAGTCTGGAATAGGAAGTTTAAGGAAGTCATCAATAATTTAGAATCTTTCCATTTGCCCATGCTTCTTGATGTGTTGGCTTTTTGTTTTTTGTTTTGTTTTGGTTTGGTTTTATTTATCATAGGCTTTTGTCTCACAGCTTCAAACTCTAGACATCACAATTTTATTCAAAATTAGGAAGCAGGGAAGAAAAATGCTTTCTTATTCTGAGTCTATGTCATCTTACTGAGATATAAAACAGTGCTTGAAGACCCCCCAAAGATTTCTCCGTACATCTCATGGACCAGAAAAAGTTCAAATAGCTGTAAATGTCATTGGAAAAGTTATATCTGGCAAACAAGAGAGGCAGAGACAGGAGTTAGTTTAGATCAGTCATGATTTACCCCATGATGTTGGACACATTGCTGTTGCACAAAACAGTTGTAGTTCTGATAGCAGGAAGGGGGAGAGGGTGTTGGATGAGCAATAAAAAAGGTGGCCACATAAATCTATTCATTCAAGGAGATCTAAATTCCCTGAGGACTACAAGAGTAGCTTCCTTTTCTACCAATGTACTCAGTGCCAAGGGTAAACTGGTTAGTTAATAGGTACTGAAAAAAATGTTGAATTTAACTGAGATACTAAAAAAAGAAATGTATTTAAGTGAAAGAATGAGTATCAAGAATAGATTGATCTATCTGTTTTTCCTTTAGTAATTCCATTCACTTACCTATTAATCTATATATTTGGATAAGGAGGGGCATATTTATTTTGGGAAAGGAAGGAAGTTTCAGGATAAAAACAAAAGGTGAAGGAATGAACAAAAACTTTGCAAGGAGACTTACTTGATAATACTCTAGATCAGGGGTGGGGAAACTTCGCGTTGGAAGGTCACATAAATTTAGCTGTCATCAAATAAGGCCGCTTTCAGGAAACTTCAATTAGGTATACTTAAAAACATTATAAATTATTTTGTAAAAAATATAGCTATTATGTACTCACTAATTTCAAAAAATGAAAACCAATTGTTAATTTTAAAGTTAACTAACCTTTTAATGACTTTGTTGTGTCTGCTTTTGTTGGAAAGCATTTGAATATCTGGTTGCAGCATGGAGGTCCTCAGTTACAGTTGATCCTTTACATGAGTATCAGTCATTTATGATCTTAAGGGCATCTTGGTTTGGGTTAGGTAGGAGAATGTAGATTTGCAGCAATAAGTGGTTGAAAAGCAAGAACACATTTTTGGGGCATGTTGCCGAAGGTGTGAATATTCTACTGCATTTTTCCGTATGTCAATTGGATCTTTCTTAGCATCAAACCATGACTTTAAAATGTCAACCAGTGGGAGCTCCATCAATTAATTCCATATGTAGCTCTTTAGGTGCCTTGGTGATACCACCTAGGTGAGGCCGAAATGCTAATTTGAGTGTGTTGTCATGATTCTCACAAGTCAGTGAAACTTCCCTTGTATTTATTCTCCAATTAATAGGTTGATAACAGCTGTGTAATCTTTTTTTTTTATTTCAGCTTATTATAGGGGTACAAAAGTTCAGGTTATATATATTGCCCATGCCCCCCAACCCCCCGAGTCTGAGCTTCAAGCGTGTCCATTCCCCAGACAGTGCACATCGCACTCATCATGCAGGTATACACCCATCCCCGCCCCCCACCCCCATCCCCCCCCCAGTCAGAACTTCAAGCGTGTCCATTTCCGAGACAGTGTGCATCTCACTCATCAAGTAGGTATACACCCATCCCCTCCCCCCAGCCCCCACCTTTGTCCGATACCCAATTGGTGTTATTCCCAAATGTGCACTTAGGTGATGATCAGGGAAACCAGTTTGCTGGTGAGTACATGCGGTGCTTATTTTTCCATTCTTGGGATACTTCACTTAATAGAATGGGTTCCAGCTCTCTCCAGGAGAACCAAAGAGATGCCATATCACCATTATTTCTTATAGCTGAGTAATACTCCATGGTATACATATACCACATTTTACTAATCCATTCATGAATTGATGGGCATTTGGGTTGTTTCCACATCTTTGCAATTGTGAATTGTGCTGCTATAAACATTCGGGTGCAGATGTCATTTTTTATAGAATGACTTTTGTTCTTCTGGGTAGATACCCAATAATGGGATTGCTGGATCAAATGGTAGGTCTACTTGAATCTGTTTAAGGTATCCCCATATTGCTTTCCACAGGGGCTGTACTAGTTTACAGTCCCACCAGCAGTGTATGAATGTTCCTGTCTCTCCACATCCACGCCAACATGTGTTGTTTTGGGACTTTTTGATAAAGGCCCATAATCTTCAAATGATTCTCATGTATCATCCTGCTCATCAATGACCTTTGCTAACTGGGGAAACTGTTCATCCGAAATTTCCTTTTGAAGAAATGTTTTGGAAAAAAACAGATTTTTTTTTAAATGCTTGGATTTTTTGCCACATAACCTATAGAGACCTAGTTTTATCTTGCAGAGAAGTATTTAAGTAATTTTGATTTGACATGATATCACACCGAAATGCCACATTCCTATAGAAATCTTCTTTCAATAATTCACAATGCTGATTCTGGTCTTTATAAAATTTAATTATTTGTTCTCGTAGAGGTAAAATTTTGGCTAACACCTGTCCCTGCGATAGCCAACACATTTTAGAATAATATGTCAAATCCACACTGAATACCTCACTGTTGAACTTTAGCACATTAGGAAACTGACAATGCTGTGTTGCATTTGCACAAATATAGGTAACAATACTTATAACTTTTTGCAAAGTGTCACTTAAAATAGTAGCTTAAGCACAGAGATTTTGCTGATGCAAGATTCAATGAAAAGAAAGGAGAGTATCTGGATCTGTTAATACTTTTTTTTATCTGTGCAATAAACTCTTCATGTTTTCCATCACGGAAGGTGCACCATCTGTACACACACTCACTAAATTTACCAAATTCAGTCCAACTGTATGATATTTATCTTGAAAGTTGTTGAAGGTATCTATTCCCTGTGTTCTGTTTGCAAGGGTGCCTAAAATGAGTAATTCTTCACAGCAAAGAAAATCTTCTGTTATTACTCAAATGAAGTATTATATAAAACCTACTCTGAGTCAGTAGTATCAGTTGATTCATCCAAAGCTATTGAATAATATAGATTTTCCCTTTGAAGTGTTGCATGAAGCTGCTCTGTTAAGTTGAAAGCTAATTCATGCTGCTGAGCAGTTTTGGTTCTTCTTGAAAGAGGCAATTGTTGATACTTTGAAATATTATTGGGGTCTAAGCAGCCTACAACTTCGACAATGCATTCTTTCTTTCACAATTTCTGCATCACTGAATGGCTTCCCTTTTTCCTTGGGTGTATAAGCTTACTTTATAAGTTGCTTCAGTGGCACTATTTCTAGGTCTTATTCCTGCTTGAAAGAATCATCTTTGCTTCTGCTTTTCATCTTTTAATTTCTGCAATACAACCTTTCACACCTCTCCCTCTAATTTAAAATATTTGTAGTCCTTATGAGTGTTATAATGCTGATGAGCATTGAATTTCTTTAATGTTGATATTGCAGTATCACAAAGCAAGTAGATCATCTTATCTTTAGTAGAAACAAAATAATATTGCAATTCCCAGTCCTCATTAAAAAATCTGTTTTCTTCCTTCAGCATTCTCTTGGTCTTCTTTGACATGATGGTCTGTTAAGCAGACAGAACTGAAAAATACTGTTGAGCTGTGCAACTATTCACAAATTCAACTTCAAATGGAAACAGTGCACCGTTGTCAGAAGCTGATAATAGACTGGCATACCTGACCCCCATAAACTCTCGCCAACCAGCTTCATGTGGTAGTGGTGCTAGTCAGGTGGGGAAGTCAGAACTAAATCATAAGCGTAGCAGCCGTTAATTTAGCCCTTATGGCTTACTGATGTTCTAATTGTGCCAGTAAATCTGGGAGGATTATTTTACTTATTTTATTCTTTCATTTTTTAAATATGTTCATTTTAAAAATAAAATAAACATATAAAAGATGAACAAAAATGTATTAATAAAAATAAAAGGATTTGTTCTATAAAATTTGGATTCAGTCAAAAGCCACACTTAAGGACCTAGAAGGCCACTTGTGGCCTTAAGGTCGCGAATTCCTCACCCCTGCACGAGATGAAAAGCAGTAAGAAAGTACTTTCTAGTAGATTTCAGACCTAGGTGACCAGAACAGGGATGACAACATAGAAGGAAATGGGCAAAATTGTTTACATGTGGGCCGGGCGCGGTGGCTCACGCCTGTAATCCTAGCACTCTGGGAGGCCGAGGTGGGCGGATCGTTTGAGCTCAGGAGTTCGAAACCAGCCTGAGCAAGAGTGAGACCCCACCTCTACTAAAAATAGAAAGAAATTATATGGACAGGTAAAAATATATATAGAAAAAATTAGCCGGGCATGGTGGCGCATGCCTGTAGTCCCAGCTACTCGGGAGGCTGAGACAGGAGGATCGCTTGAGCTCAGGAGTTTGAGGTTGCTGTGAGCTAGGCTGATGCCACGGCACTCACTCTAGCCTGGGCAACAGAGTGAGACTCTGTCTCAAAAAAAAAAAAAAAAAAATTGTTTACATGTGGAAATTTTAAAAGGAACTTAAGTTTTATATATAGTCGTGCACCTCATAACAACATTTAGATCAAAGATGGACCCCATCTGTGAAGGTGGTCACATAAGATTATAATGGAGCTAAAAAATTCCTATCACCTAGTGACATTGTAGCTGTCCTAATGCCATAGTGCAATGCATTACTCACATGTTTGTGGTCATGCTCATGTAAACAAACCTACTGTACAGCCAGGCATATGAAAGTATAGCACTTTCAATTACATACGTTACGTAATACTTGATAATGGTAATAAATGACTCTGTTACTGGTTTATATGTTTATTATACTGTAAAAAAATGGAGATTTTGACCTTTATTTTTGGATGCTATAAATGAACATCAAAGAAAAATTATTCTAATATTTTAGAGGAAGGATTATCTCAATTGTAGTTCAGAAGTGTGACAACGCAACCTAGTTCTCCTGCAGCTGTAGAGGTAAATAGAGTCTCTTTCCGTCATGAGTCTCCATATTGCCAGCTAGTTAAACGTGGATCTTACCTAGTTTACTTTTTTCATTTCAAGGACTCTACTTTTTTTTTTTTTGGGGGGGGAAAATGAACATTTAATGATAGTATCTCAATAATTCAGTAAAATTCTTATCAGTTTTAGTAATAAAATGTGTTAATTCCAGGCACATAATAAAGAAGAAATTAATCCCTTTAAATTACTGTATAAATTTTTTTTTTTTTCAAGGACTCTACTTCTTCCTATTTCTCTCTGCTTCCGGTGTCTCTTTATTGCCTTCAAACAATTGTTTTTCATATATTTTGCGCAAAGTTCATAATTACTTTGACGGGGGGGGGTCAGTTTGATATCACCCACCATTATCAGAAGTGGAACCCCAAATTGTTTTTAGATGTAATGATTGTTCTATGGCTATTTTAAAAGAAGAGCATTCCTTAATTTGTCAAAAATATACTTTATAGAGGAAATATATATGTCTGGGATTCACTTCAAACTATTACAAAGGTGGTGAAAGTTGATGGGAGAATCAATAAGGGAAGATTAGCCATTGTTTGCTGGTTCTTACTTTGGGGTGATGAATATATAAGGATTAACTATTCTGTTCTGCTACTTATGGATAACAGCAAAATTGTCCATAGGGATTAAACCAATTTTAAAACCTTACCTACTATCTGAAGGCCATAAGTTGTCAAGAGACAACTTAAGAGAATTAGATACAAATGCAGGGCAAGAACAGGGCAGTTGCTTACACATGGAAGTCATTCACCCATCAGGTGTTTGTAAATTTAAAAAACCCACATACTTACACACACATATGTACTCACACATATACACACACTCACAGAAAGCCTCCACATATATACCTGTACACAAAAAAAATGTATTTCTTCCCTTTTTCTGTATGTTTAAACATTGTTTCAATATTTAAAAATTTATAAACATAAATGCATTGTGTTATATGTTTATAAATACTTGTATGATTGCATAAACTAGTACTCATGAGACAGTATAAAAGACAGGAAGAAAATAAACATAAATCTATATGAGTTGAGTAATTTCAGATAAGAGATTTTTTTATATCAAAAATAATTTACCAGAAAATCATGTTGATTATTCTTTAATATTCTAAACAATTTGAAATAATTCTACTTTAGATACTGTGAACACTGTCGTGGAACTGCATTTCATTTTGTTATTTAATTGTATTTTTGTCTTTTTGAGTTCTTGGACATTGTCAAAAAGACTAAATCAAAAAGAATTAAAGCATGGTAATGAATTGACAGTTCATAGGTGGATATGCTTTATGTATTGAATTCTACCATCTTGAAAAAATTTCTAAGAAATACTTTTATAAACTCTAAAAATGGAATCAAAGCATGAATAGCACAAGTAGAATCTAAAATACAGCATATTAACTAAAGAAGGACAAAAGTTTTCAAGGCACAAATAGTTCACTCAAAATATCTGGTTGTCAACTCAGAGACAAATCAGTATCATAGATTGGCAGTTTATTTTTTTAATGAGAAAATATTTTTTCCTTATCATTTTTGTTTGCAAACAGAATAGTACTTATTAATATAATAATAGGGCTTTTGGAGGAAGAATATGGTGTAATGCACAAATTTCAAGAAAAATTAGCACAACTAGGGGTTGGTAAGTCCAGGAACAACATTAGGATCTAGAGAATGAAATTTGATGGATTGTTTCAGAGCAGGCCACAATACTTAGGTTGACAGTTTCAGCAAGACTGCAAGAAGAGAGGAGGAAAAGGTCTTTAAAGAAAAATTGAGGTGAGCAACCAGAAAAAAAGAAATAGATGCATGTAAGAAAACCTAGTAGGTACCAATATCAGTATTTCATGATTGCTGGAATTATTGCTAAGATTGCATTAAAAATAGAATTAATAATAAAGCAATTTTGCTTTTAAAAATCCCAGCAGTAGTTAAAACAAAATATTCACCAGTATACTAATAAAATAGGTAGAAAATGTTCTAATATCTGTCAATAGAAATAGATTTTCTCTTCTGCTGCTACTCTAGTAACTGGTTAAATTAGTCAATATGGTAATATGAAGCTGGCAATATGGATACTCATATGAAGAGAACAGATTCTATTTGCCTCTACAACTGCAAGAAGACTAGTTTGAGTTATCACACTTCTCAACAATTTTTCTTTGATGCTCATTTATAGCATAGAAAAACAAAGGTTAAAATCTCCATTTTGCTTTTGTTTGCTTGTTTTTTTATTTCAAAATATTAGGAGGATACAAATGTTTTGTTACACAAATACCTTGTATAATCCTTAAGTTGGGGGCTTTTAGTATGTTTATCACTGTAATAGTGTTTATTGTACCCAGCAAGTAATTTTTTACTCATTAACACCTCCCACCCTCTGCCTTTCTTGGTTTCCAATGTACTTTACATATCTTTAGGCCTGTGTGTGCTTATTATTTAGCTCCTGATTATTAATAGGTACATGTGGTGTTTGTTTTTTCATTGCTGAGATACTTCACTTAGGATAATGGTCTCCAGTTCCATCCAAGTTACTGCAAAGACATTATTACATTCCTTTTTATGGCTGAGTGGTATATACAAACCACAATTTTTATATCCACTCATGAACTGATGGACACTTGGGTTGATTCCACATCCTTGCAATTGTGAATTGTGCTGCAATAAACATTCACATACAGGTGTCTTTTTGATAAAATTACTTTTTTTTGTTTGGATAGATACCCAGCAGTTAGATTTCTGGATCAAACTGTAAGTCTACATTTATTTCTTTGAGAAATCTCCATACTATTTTCCATAGAGATTGTACTAATTTGTATTCCCACCAACCATGTATAAGCATTCCTTTCTCTTTGCATCCTCACCAGCATCTATTGTTTGTTCACATTTTAATAATGGCAATTCTGATCGGGGTAAGGTGTTATCTCATTGTAATTTTAACTAGCAGTTCCCTAATGATTAGTGATATTGAGCATTTTCTTCATATGTTTGTTAGCCATTTCTCTTTATTCTTCTGGAAAACTTCTGTTCATGTCTTTTTTTTTACTGAGGGTGTTTTTTTTTTTTTTTTTTTCTTGCTGATTTGTTTGAGTTCTCTGTAGATTCTTGATATTAGACTTTTGTCAGATGTATAGTTTGCAAATATTTTCTCCCATTCTGTAGGTTGTCTATTTAGGTTGTTAATTATTTCCTTAGCTATGCAGAAGCTTTTTAATTTAATTAAGTCCTATTTATTTATTTTTGTTATTGCCATATTTTCCTTTGGGGTCTTAGCTATAAATTCTTTGCCTTGATCGATATCTAGATTTTTTTCTGTGTTTTCTCCTAGAATTTTTATGCCTTTATGCTTTATATTTGAGGCTTTTATCCATCTTGAATTAATTTTTATATGTGGCAAGAGATAAAGGTTCTCTTTTATTCTTCTGCATGTGGCTATCCAGTTTTCTTTCCCAGCACTATTTATTGAATAGGGCTTTCTTCCCCAAGTACATGTTGTTATCTGCTTTGTTGATGATCAGTTGGTTGTAAGTAGATGGTTTTATTTCTGGCTTCTTTATTCTGTTCCATTGGTCTATGTCTCTACTTTTATACTAGCACCATGCTATAAGGTTACTATAGCCTTGTAGTATAATTTAAAGTCAGGTAATGTGATGCCTCCAGATTTGTTCTTTTTGTTTAAGATTGCTTTGGCTATTCAGGCTCTTTTTTGGTTCCAGATGAAGCATAGAATTATTTTCTTTTGATCTGTGAAATATAATGTTGGTATTTTGAGGGGATTGCAATGAATCTGTAAATAACTTTGTGAAATATGGACATTTAATTAATGTTGATTCTACCAATCCATGTGCATGGAATATTTTCCCATTTGTTGGTGTCATCTGTGATTTCTTTCATTGGTGTTTTGTAGTTCTCCTTATAAAGAACTTTCACCTGCTTGGTTAAATAAATTCCTAGGTATTTTATTTTCTTTGTAGCTATTGTAAATGGTATTGAGTCCTTGATTTGATTGTCAGCTTAACTGATATTAGAATATAGAAATGCTAATTATTTGTATACACTTATTTTGTAACCTGAGACTTTGCTGAACTTATTTATCAATTCTAGGAATCTTTAGGAGCCTATAGATGGAGTCCTTAGGGTTTTCTAGATGTAAGATGATATCATCAGCAAAAAGCAATAGTTTGACTCTTTTCCAATTTGGATACGTTTTATTTCTTTCTCCTGCCTGATTGCTCTGGCTAACACTTCCAGTACTATGTTGAATAGAAGTTGTAACAATGGGTACCCTTGTCTTGTTCCAGTTCTTAGGGGAAATGCTTTCATCTTTTCCCTATTCAGTTTGATGTTGGACGTGGGTTTGTCATATATGACTTTTAAAATTTTTAGGTATGGTTCTTCTAGTTTGTTGAGGGTTTAAGAAAGTGTGCTGGATTTTTAACAAATTCTTTCTCTGCATCTATTGAGATGATCATGTGGTCTTTGTGCTTATTTCTGTTTATGTAGTGAATCACACTTATTAATTTGAATATGTTAAACCATACTTGCATCCCTGGGATGAAATCCATTTGATCATGGTGGATTACCTTTTTGATGTGCTGCTGAATTTGGTTTGCTAGCATTTTGTTGAGAATTTTTGTATCTATGTTCATAAGAGATATTGGTCTACAGCTTTCTTTTTTTGTTGTGTCCTCTCCTGGCTTTGGTATCAAGGTGATATTGGCTTTGTAGAATGATTTAGGGAGGATTTCCTCCTTTTCAGTGTTATGAAATAATTTCTGTAGGATAGGTTCCAGTTCTTCTTTGTATATCTGATAACATTTGGCTATGAATCCCTCTGGTCTGTGGGTTCTTTTTGTTTGTAGATTTTTAATTACTTCTCCAATATCACTGCTTATTATTGGTCTGTTCAGGATTTATATTTCTTCCTGATTCAAACTTAGGAGAATGTGTATTTCCAGAAATTTATCCATTTTGTCTACATTTTCTAGTTTGTGTGCATAGAAATTTTCATAGCATTCACAGATTATCTTTTGTGTTTCTGTGGTATCAGTTGTAATGTCTCCTTTTCCATTTCTGATTGAGTTTATTTGGGTCCTTTCTCTTCCATTTGTGGTTAGTCTAGCCATTATATTAGTTTTTTCATCTTTTCAAATAGTCAACTTTTTGTTTTTTGATTGTATTATTATTTTTTTTTCATTTCATTTAGTTCTGTTCTGAGCTTTGTTATTTGTTCTGCTAACGTTGAGTTTGCTTTATTCTTGTTTTTCTAGCTCCTTGAGGTGTGATGTTAGTTTGTTAATTTGCGATCTTTCTGTCTTTTTGATGTAAGTATTTATGGCTATGAATTTTCCTCTCATCACTGATTTTGCTGTATCCCATAGATTGTTGGATGCTTGTGTCATGATTGTCATTTCATCCAAAAAATCTTTTGATTTTCATTTTAATTTTGTCATTGACCCAAGGATTGTTCAGTAATGGGTTGTTTAATTTCTATGACTTTGTGTAGATTTGAGAGTTCCTCTTAGAATTGATTACTGGTTTTATTACATTTGATCTGAGAATGGAAATTTTTCAATTTTTATGAATTTTCTAGACTTGTTTTGTGTTTAAAGTATGATCTATCTTGGAAAATGTGTCATATGCTGATGAGAAGAAAGTATATTCTGTAGTTTAGAATAGAATATTCTGCAGATCTCTGTTAGGTCCATTTGTTCTAACACCCTGTTTAAGTCCAGTGTTTCTTTGTTTATCTTCTCCCTCAATAATCTGTCCAGTTCTGTCAGTGGAGTGTTGAAGTCCCCAGCAATTATGGTGTGGATGTTTATTTCTTTACTTAGATCTAGTTGTATTTTATTTATGAATCTGGCAGCTCCTGTGTTAGTTGCATATATATTTAGGATTGTTATATCTTCTTGCTGAATTGCTCCCTTTACCATTATATAATAGCAATCTTTGTGTATTTATACTATTCTTGATTTAAAGTCTATTTTATCTGGTATGAGAATAGCTACCCCTGCTCACTTTTGGTTTCCATTTGCATGGAATATTTTTTGTAGTCCTTTACCTTGAGTCTATGACTATCCTTCCATGTTAGAGGGGTTTCTTGGAGATTGTTAATACTTAGTGTGTGTTTTTTAATCTATTCAGCCAGTCTATGTCTTTTAAAAGGTGCATTAAGAATGTTTACATTCAATGTTAGTATTGATATATGAGATACTTTTCTGTTCATCATGTTGGAATGATACCTAGTTGCTTTGTTTTCTCCCTTGTGTTACTGTTTTTTAAGAGTTGTGAACCTTAACTTTTGGGTGTTTTAAAATTGTTGGCTATCAGTTGTTTTTTCCATAGATAGAGCACTTTTAAGCATTTCCTGTAGAATAGGTCTAGTGGTGACAAATTTCCTTAGTGTTTGCTTGTCTGGGAAGACTTTATTTTCCTTCAGATATGAAACTTAGTTTTCCAGGATACAAAATTCTTGCTGGCAGTTATTCTGTTTAGGAAGCCTGGAAATGGGACCCCAATCCCTTTGGCTTGAAAGGTCTCCACCGAGAGAGGTTTGCTGTTAGTCTGATGGGTTTTCCTTTGTAAATTGATGCTTTCATCCTGCAGCTTATAAGATTTTCTCCTTCACCTTGACTTTGGTCATGCTGATGACTATATGTCTTGGCAATGTCCTATTTGTTTTGAATCTTCCAGGTGTTTGATGACCATCTTTTATCTGGATATTTAAGCCTTTAACAATATCAGGGAAGTTTTCCTCTATTTTTCTCTCAAATAGGTTCTCCATGATTACTGATTTTTCTTCTTTTCTCTCAAAGATACCTATGATTTTTATATTAGTTTGCTTTGCATAATCCCACATTTCTCACCATGGTTGTACATTCTTCCTTGTTCTTTTTCTCATTTTTTACTGATTGGATTACTACGAAATCCTTGTCTTCAAGCTCTGAAATTCTTTCTTCTGCTTGGTCTAGTGTGTTGGTAAAGCTTTCTGATGGATTTTGAAATGCCATAAATGATTCTTTTGTTTTTTTAAGTTCTATTATTTCTTTTGTAATGTTATCTATCTCTTTAGTGAATTTTTCATTCATTACTGGAGAGCTGCTGTGATCCTTTGGGCGTGTCAAGACTGCCTGTTTTTTTCATGTTGCTGGAGCCTTTATGCTGGTGACTTCTCATCTGTGGCCACTTCTCTCTGCTCAAAACAGGTAGCAGACATAGTACCCCTGTTCTCCTCTGCTGGAAGCTCTGTTGGTTGGTGAAGGTAGGGATGGGACCCTGGATGCCATGCTTGTGCCCTTCTCAGAAAATTTGGTCAGGCAGGAAAGGGGCAGATGCACTGTGAGCCTTTAATGCTGCTACTCTGCTGTGTCTCCTCTTTTCCCTTGTGGTTGTCACCAGGCCACTGTGGCAGGACTGGCCCCAGGTGCCAAGTGCACACACAAGATGGAGCTGACCAGCAGGACAAGGCATGCACATAGGATAGAAGAGGTCCATTGGGCACGAGGTACACATGTGTAGGCCTGGACAGCCAAGCTGCCAGGTGCATGGGCAGGGTGAGGTCTACACCCTGGTATGGTGCAGGGTGTAGCAGGTGCACAGGGTGGTGCAGCCCTGCAGGCCTATGGGGCATGGAGTGGAGCAGCCCCCAGTGTGGAATAGGCCAGCTGGTGACAGCTTATGCATGGAGCAGAGCAGGACCCCCAGACAGAGCAAACCTGTGGGGCAGGGTGCCTTCACAGGATAAAGCAGATCTGTGGGGCATGGCACTCACACACAGGGGCTGGGGAAGTGCAGAGTGGAGTGCATGGGTAGGGCAGGGAGGGTGCCTGCAGAGGTAGGGACCCAGGGTGCCTGTGCAGGATGGTGCATGTTTGTGGTGTGCAGACCACCCCAATCCAAAGGTTGTGGCTATACTTGCTCTCATCCTGCTCAGGACCTTTCAGGCAGCAGCAGCAATGAAGCAGTAGTCCAGCTGTGCCAGCAGTGGGCAGTGGGCACCCAGGGCTGGAGGCATGTGTTCCACCCAGTTCCCACAGAAAGTGTGATTGAGCAGGATTTCCCAGGCCACAGCAGTGGGTGCTGGACCTATGGTCTCTGGCTGTACCCAGGGCCCCTGGTGGCAACAGCAGCAGGGGTGCACATCACCTGCCCACAGGGTACATGTGAGCACCAGATTCCCTGTTCCCTCCTCACCTGTCAGGGGTATGGGGGTGGCTGAAATCACAGATCTGACCCCTGGGCAAAAGTATCATTCCAGATGTTACAATGGCACCAGCTGCGGTGCCCAGGACTCACAAGCCAGCTGTGCTTTCTCTCCAGAGAAACACAGCTGCACAGCCCCCAGTCCAGTCTCTGTATCAGTCCAAGGCCTGCTGCAGTGGAGGGGCCCTTCTGCCACTCTGCTAACAGTATCCTCAGAGGAAGCCTAGAGCCTGGGATTTTCTCCTCTGTCCCCTTCTCACATGTGGGCACCTTTCCTAATTACCTTCAGTCCTGCTTAACAACTCATCCCACTTTTATCTTCTTCACTTCACTCCTGCCTCCTCTCCATGGACTCCCCGTGCTCTCATTCAGAGGACTGATCCAAAGGTTGGTATCTATTCACCACTTTCTATCCTCACTGTGAGAGTGGCATTGTGCAGGCTGCTTCTAGTCCACCATCTTGGCCCCACACTTTCTATTAATATTTCACTTTGGGTCATGTAATTTGATCATAAAAGAAACAAATCTCCCAGATGGATCAATTCATCCTTTAATTAAATATATCAGAAATCAACTTGAGCTATCTTATGGAAATATAATGGTAATTTCTTATGAAAATCCAAAGTGTTTTTTATTGTCCAGGGGTGAGGATGTAGCAAGGCCACAGAAAAGGATGAGAAGAGGGAACGGAAAGATATCTGGAACATAACAATTATTTATCTCCCTTTTTATAGTTCTCTACACAATTACTGATTCTGCTTTCTGTTTCTGGTTGATGAATAAGGGCTATATCAAGGCATCTTTGGAAAAACATTGGCACAGTTTGGGTCAATCATTCTCCCTCCTGGACACAATCAAGTATGTCCAGGAGAGTAGAGTTTTTCCTTCAAAATTAACTGTAGTATCCCATTCCTATAGGTAAGGAATATTGACACATGGATTATAATGAGCCAGAAAGACTGCTAGGGTCCAATATTTGTGTCCCCCCAAAATTCATGTGTTGAAATATTTGCCCCCAACATGGTATCAGGAAGTGGAGCCTTTGAGAGGTGAGTAAGTGGTAAGGGAAGAGCCCTCATGAATGGCATTATTTCCTGTATAATAAAGACCCCAGAGAGCTGCCTTGCCCATTCTATCATGCAAAGACACAAAGAGAAGATGTCATCTATGAACCAAGAAACAGGCCCACGGTAGACAACAATTCTGCTACCCCTTGATCTTGGACTTCCCAGCCTCCAGAACTGTGAGAAATCTATTTCTACTGTTTATAAGCTATCCAGGATTTTGTTATAGCAGCTCAAATGAACCAAGACAAAAGCATTGCAAAAGTTATCTTATTCAATGAATATAAGTTGTGAAAACTTAAGCTAGCTTCAGTGTGTTTGTGTTTGTGTGTGTCTGTGTTAATTATCTTGATTGAACCATTCCATAATGTATACATATTTTAAAATCATGTTGTACACAATAATTATATATTATCATTATTTGTCAACTTAAAAATATAAATAAGTAGAGACATTTAACAGGAAAAAAATAGAAATTGGGTTTGAATTTAGAAAGATATAAAGATAAAGAAAAGAGGTTATAAGAGAAAACTTTAAGGTATGGATTACAAATTGAAAATAATGAGATAAGAAATTGATAGAGAGTCCAGCTGGGGAGATTACCATAAGAGACTCACTATTAAGAACAGTAAGGCCTACCCAAGAACGATAGGGTTGACCATTGAGGATGAGGTTCAGAGGCAGTCATCAGTAGACTTCAGGGTGCATCTATAACTGCAATGATTACTGAGGTGGGACTAAATGATCAATGCTGAGCTAAAAGGTCAGACCACAAGGTCACCAGCCATAGACTGCAGTAGCCGAAAGAGCTGGATACACATTAATAAAGATAACTGCACCTCAGCAGACACTACCAGTGAGAGAAGTCCAATACTAGGTAAAACCCCAGACAACTCCCCTCCCCCACCATGAAACACAATGAGGACCTTTCATTTATATCCAGATGCCATTTAAGGAAGGGTAAAGGATAAAATTGAAGCAGGCCTAAAACACATTTGACTTCTAACCTGATTGAACATCTAACAGAGAGGGTCTATTTAGAATTTAAAGATATTGTTAAAACTGGAAGATACTGAGATATTGCTGATCAACATCTTTCTTTCCACTGCCCTGCGGAGTAAGAGCCTGTTAAAAAATATTTAGATCAATTACATAAAATAGCTAAGCTATAATTTCCCCACACTTCTGAGTCTATGTGCACTTTGTCAACCCAGTAACATTGTTAAAAGCTTAGCAATTTGGATCTAAAGTATAAAAAGTAAATATAAAAAAGGGGGGATTAGATAACAAGAAAGGGAAAGGATTATAAAAATATCATAGCATGGATATCTATAATGGGAGACATAGGCGTGTCACAAGAGAGACAGAGTTGAATCATATCTTACATCGTCATGGTTAAATATACTCCTAAAAATCCTTAGGAAGGCAATTGTGGTATCTCAGTATCATCTCTCAATAAGGATAACCAAGGCTGTCCTACAAAGCCCTAAGCACTCTAGCTTCTAAAATCCCCACCTCATAGACTATCAAACATATTGCAAAGCACTCAATTTCCATACTACATATTCTGTAAAATTTTTTTAAATGAAAGAATTTGCATTACTTTGCATTTGAAATGATGTGGCTACAAGAGACTAATTAAATTTGAATTTTACTTTGGGTTCTTAGAACACACAAACTCAGGAATTGTTGCAAATAGACAAAATGTGTTACACATTATTTTCAATTGTGAAAATTTATTACAAATATTAATTTTATCCTCACAAAAGTTGATTTCCTTTTTTTTAGAAATTTCAGTAAACATTGACTCAATTTTTCAATTTTCTATATTTTGAGGTAAATATATTTTGCTTCAAGGGTCAAATATTTTCAGAGAGCTTTGAATAACTCCAAAGTCTGAAAAAAATAAAGCAGCATTGAGTCTATTGCAGCATAGGGAACAAAAATAATATGGTAATTGCCCCCTTATTCATGGTTTCAGGTACTCAAAGTTAACCATGTTCTGAAAATATTAAATGGAAAATTCTAGAAATAAACAATTCATAAATTTTAAATTGCACGCCATTCCGAGTAGTGGGATGAAACTTCATGCTGTCCTGCTCCCTCCCACCCATGATGTGAATCATCCCTTTGTCCAGGAATCTGTACAATATGGCTCAATGTCCACAGTGCCAGTGCTGACAGTCAATACAATGTCACAATGCCTATGTCATTCACCTCACTGCATCTCATCATGTAGGCGTTTTATCATCTCACATCATCACAAGAAGGGTGAGTACAGCACAATAAGATATTTTAAATGAGAAAGACCACATTCACATAACTATGACAGATATTGTTATAATTGTTCTATTGTATTATTAGTTGTTGCTAATCTCTTATTGTATCTAATTTATAAATTAAGCTTTATCATAGGTATGTATGTATAGGAAAAAACTTAGTATACATTGGACTCAGCACTATCTGTAGTTTCAAGCCTTCACTGGGGGCCTTGGAACATATCCCGTAAGGATAAGGGGGACCACTGCATTTACAACCACAAAAATCACTGGTTTTCAACTGAACACCTAATGTAGCTTTTGATTTGAGTTTGAGAGGCACTTAATAAAAATATACATATCTTAAATACTGGAATTAGATACAATAGGGTGAGATGGTCAAAGGAAGCTAGGCATGCAGGAAACTGGGACCGCCTTAGGAAAACAAATATCCCACCTCTCAGCTTTAGCTTGGGCCATATGCACATTCACTGACATTACAGGCTGAGTCACCTGCACAATTCACATAGCTGGGTTTCCTTCAGCTTCTCTCTGTCACTTTCCCTCTTTCCTTCTCTCCCAAGCTCTCTAAAATATAATAGTAACAGTGGGACTCCAGTAAAGGCATTGGAGAACGAGGGGCACCCAGAAAGGGAGGGGAGAACTTACACTCAAATGGAAGCCATCAGGAATTGTTTGTAAAGAAATCCTCTTTTGAGATTGGCATTAAAGGAAAAGTAAAATTTTAACAGTTTTCTTTTTTGATTTTTCCTGAGGAAGGTTGGCATTTTTGGTGATGGAAGAGCATAAACAATTCTATAAAGGCAGCAAAGTTTGAATATTTTTTAAGAGTAGCCAAGATCAGAGTTTGTTTGGGAAAATAGCAGGAAATAAGGTTAGGGAAAAAAAGAGATAGGAATACAAGATAGAGAATTTTTTCTAGTATTATTTCATACTATTTAGAGGTGTGTTGAGGACAAATTGTTTTTCATTGCCTCTCCTGCTCCCTTTAAACCACCTCCCAATTGCTAACTTAAAGTTTGATGATTTTATTAATGCCAATAATTACTACTTTTCTGCATTTCACCTTCTATGTTGCTTTTCCTTCAAAGTTGCTAATTCAAACCAAGTCTCATTTCCACATGTCTGACTCTACTCATTTGATGGTCTTTGGTCCAGGAACTAGGAACAGATTGATACCGAGAAGTAGCGGAAAAGGAGAGAAGGAGCTGTCACTGCCAGAATGCCTTCAAAAATAAAATAAAATCTGAAGATCATGTGCACACCATCAGCTCTTAGTAACTCCTCCTTAATAAGCCAAAGAAGGTCAACCCTCGACCTTTCTAAATAACCTTTCATCCTTTCTGTCAAGGCAACATATAATTTTATTTAGGAGGCAAGGACTCTTTCTTAATTGTTTTACATAAAGTATAGTTCCGATGTTGGGTACAACAGTCATAGTTCTTACATTTGTCTTTTAAACTGTGTCTTCCTGGCTATATTAATGAAAGTAGCCTCTGTAGTTTTCCTCTGTCACTGAAGATTAAACAAAGGTTAACAAAGATTAAACAAAGATTACTTGTTAAATCAAGTAAACATTCTTACTTGATTTTTGACTTCTGTAAGAACAAAAAATACTGTTACCTAACGTTTACTTTACCTTTACTGTGTCAGTCACTGTATTAGATGTTTGTATGTTTAACATTTTATTAAGTCCTCATACCAACTTTATAGATTAAATATTATTATCCCCATTTTATAAAGGAATACGCTGAGGTTTAGAGGTTGAATAACGTGTCAAATGTCATTGTGTCAAATGTCATCGTGGTATTGTGAGATAAATACTTGGTCTTCCTCCCTGTTTCCTGTCATACAATTCCTAGGATCTGTGGAATCTCAGATGTCTTTTCATCTGCTAATGAGATGACTGGTGCCTGCAGGGGGGCGGGGGAGGGCCTAGTAGCATGTGAATGGGGCTGGTCCACAGAATTGGGGCTTGGTCCAATCAAGCCGCAGGATTAGAAGGTTGGCACTTTCAGGCATGCCTCTCAACCCACCCTCCAGGGAGGGCAGAGATGCTGAAGGTTAAGTTGATCCCCAGTGGCCAATGATTTAATCAATCATGCCTATCTAATGAAGCCTCCATAAAAACTGAAAAGGACCTGTTTGTAGGGAGCTTCTGGATAGCTGAACTCTTGAGGTTCCTTGAGGGTGGTGCACCTGGGGGGGCATGGAAGCTCCATGTCCCCTCCCATACCTTACTCTACACATCTCTTCATCTGTATCCTTTGTATTATCCTTTATAATAAACAGGTAAACGTAAGTTAAATGTTTCCCTGAGTTCTGTGGGCTGCTCTAGGAAATTGAACCCAAGGAGGGGGTGGTGGCATAATCTATTTATAGCCAGTAGGTCAGAAGCACTGGTAGAACAACCTTGAGTTTGCTGTTGATATCTGAAGTAAGGGGCAGTCTTAGAGACTGAGCCCTCAACCTGTGGGATCTCATGCCATCTCTGGGTAGACAGCTGGTGTCCACTGTAGAAATGATAGCTTGCTTGTTGGCGGGAAGAAATACCCACACATTTGGTAACAGAAGTCATCTATGTTGATTGTTATGGGGTGAGAGCAGAGGAAAAACAGTTTAATTTTTCCTCACAGAGTCATACAGCTAGTAAATTGTAGAACTGGCACTCAAACTACAATCTCTATACTATGCTATTACTTATAAAATATTTTATTCACACCGATACCATTGGTCTGTTTATTTTCAATAAGTCATACTGATGGCCCCATAGTTTCGTGCAAGCTCTATGTGCAATTTGAGGTATACCAGCTCTCCTGAGTAACCATATACATATATCCCTTATCCACATTTCATATAGGATTTGAACCATAGTTTCATTAGTCTTCCCATCTATAGTTTTTGTATCTGCCTATCTGACAGATTGTCAGATAAGTTATGCTATGATTTACTCCATGATACTCCATGTTACTTGATTAGAACTCAAAGTCCAGTCATAGTATTAGTTCTCATGAACTGCCCCATATTCATGTCTGCAAAGCATACTACAGTGAAAAATATACTTATATAGGCATGACCTGCAGCATCTGGAACTATAAATTTATTTATGTGGGGCTAAAATTATACTTTGATTAAATTCTCTAAGGATATTTAACAAGCATATGTGGTGTAGGTATGATGGTAAGATAAAAGAAATGGAGATGTAGATCCAAGCTGAGTTTAAGGCTCAGTTCCTCCATTACTCCCATCGTCTCATCTGTTGAATGGGGATAACTATAACACCTGCTTCAAAGATTAAGTCATTGACCAAGTCCTGAGATAATCCACTATGCATGCAGTATTTTTAACATTTGTTTTATCTTAAATTTTAAATAAGGATAATGAATTATCAGCTCATCAAAACTTTATAATTTTGATTAACTATTTGCTAATAAAATGCCATTTCAACGTATATGGTTAGTCACAAATGTGCTCTCAACTTCAACCAAGATATCCGTCTTATGTTGCCCAACAGAGACCTTCCTTTCAAACTCCCAAAGAAACCAGTGTTTAAAAACTCAGTGCTTTCTATTTCATTTCAGAGAACTTCTTTGGGTTTTATGTAAATGTCTTTGCAGGAGAATGAGGCATATTTTGTTCTAGCATTTCATGATCTAAATTGTGACTCATTAAAATATTGTAGAGCATATTTTTCTTTTCAGAAAACATATCCCTCATTGACACTTACTCCAAAAGGTATGCATTTAAGTTCCAAGGAACTTATCACATTTCTTCTCTTCAACTGCCATTTGATTTTGGTACAGTAGACGTCTGCTACACAGCTCTTTTAACTTTCCATCAAGGTAAATTACTGGAAACCTGGGTTACTATGGCAATAAAGAGTAGCCCCCATCGTTTTTTCATGTCAGTCATCTCAGCGGTGTTAGTCTGGTAGTGAGAGCTAACCAGTAGGGGAGTTAAGACTAGCATACCTTTGCAGAGCTTTAGGTTGTGAATCTAGGGATGGAACCACTCAGATGGAAAGGCTTGTTTCGATGGCAACAGGAGCAGCTCCTATTGTTTCAGTTTGTCACTCATCACAGCAATGTTTGCCTTGGGAGGCTGCACTAAGCATTTCTTGCCACATTTTGTTGTGGATTCAAGAGATTGGATGGCAATGCTGCTATGGTTACCAGCGTTTTTGTCTTAGGGGAGATCCTAGAATAAAGTAATCTCTCTGACTCCAATAGAAATTTTAAATAACTACCAATGGAATACAAAGAAAAGAAGTTGTGATAACTCCTTTCTGGGACAATGATTATAAAATCTGACTTTTTTTTTTTTTTTTGGTGTGATGGTGGGGGAAAATGAAAAGTGAGAAAAGTTAAGGAATATTAAAATAAGGATTAAGGAGAACATAAAGTGATCATAATTTCTTTAAAAAATGAGAATAGAAAACAGAATGGCTCAAAGATAAATGTGTAGTAAATATTCATATATTCAATATATTTCTCTTATCAGTCTATATATCACTTAATTTAAATGATTTTCCCAATACTTATTGAAATGGTCTGAATGTGTTCTCCAAAAATTCATATTTTGAAACTTAATCATTAATATGATTAGGAGTTGGGGCCTTTAGGAGGTGATTAAGTCATGAGGGCAGAGTCCTCATAGATGGGATTAATGATTTGATAAAAGAGTTTCAAGGGAGCTATTTTTCCCGTTAGCTCTTCCACCTTTTCACCATGAGAGGACACAGCAACATGGTGCCATCTTGGAAACAGAGAGTAGCCTTCACCAAACACCATATCTGATGGTGTCTTGTTCTTGGATTTCCCAGCCTCCAGAACATTGAGAAATAAATTTTTGTTGTTTAAAACTTACCCAGTCTATAGTATATTGTTATATAAACAGGAATGGGCTGCTGATATAAGAAAAGACACTTATAAATCACTTATAGAAATAAGTCATTTTCTCAGCCAGATCATGACCTTTTTCCTGCTATTGATCACTTAGAGCTATGAAGCATGTTCAGAAAACAGAAAACCTTCTAGGTAACAACAGTTTAGATTTTATTTCCACTCTTTCCTCATTTCCACTCTTTTTTTAATATATATTTTTTTATTTCAGAGTATTACGGGGGTACAAATGTTTAGGTTACATATATTGCCTTTGCCCCTCTCAAGTCAGAGCTACAAGTGTGTCCATCCCCCAGATGGTGTGCATGTACCCATCCCTTTCTCCCCCCTCCCATCTGCCTGGCACCTGATTAACGTTACTGGTTTCCACTCTTCATGGGTGTCAAGACTGATGCAAAGAAGAAAATAGCTATTAAGTATTATCAAGAAAGTCACAAACAATATTGTCATCTTTTCTGCAATGTTGTTACTATTATATTAATATCTCTGGAGTATCATCAGGCCATTGCAAACTTGACAAAAACTAGCACAAATTTTATAGAAAATTATTTAAAACACAGGAAATTATAACCCAAACACTCAAAGATGAACATTGTTGGTATTTTTATTTCATGATTTCATCTCAGTATTTCTGTTATATCAGATACTACAAGGTAGTAAGTATTGAGTCATATGCATTATTTGCATTATTTCACTTATATTTCACTAAAAAATTTTGAGGAAGTTATTATTATTCCTATTTTCAGAAGGACTACAACTAGTTGGTAAAAGTATTTGAAACTAGACACTGAGTTTTGCTACTAAATTCTATAATAAACCATTCTCATTTTTTAATCTCCTCCAATCAGAATCACACTATATGTACTACCTTAGTATTTCCTATGCCTGATTGGCTTGTGAACTATCAGGAAGTTTGCTAATGGCTACACTCTATTTTTAAATGACTACAGATAATGATAATTTCCCTCTTCATTTGTGCACTTTAACAAATCTGTTATGTTATGTGTTTATAATGCATTCTTTCAATCTTAGCAAACGTTTAATGAGCAACTAACTATTCTGTGTAAAACTTGATAGTAGGTTATGACTACATATGATATGCATTGTTTTCTCACATTATTCCTTGGGAGACTATAGCAGAAGATAGAAACTATATTTAATCTTTCTGCCTAGAATGGAGTGGATGCATCCAGGGTTGATGGGGCACGAAATACCAAGGAGACGTCTAGAGAAGAAAGTGTGGTTCTGCCCATATGGCAGGGACAGATTGTTCAACCCACCAGAACATCAAGTCTGCTCTAACTCTCTAGGTGCCTGTGCAGCAGTGTATGTTCTCTGCAAGTTGTATCTCTTCATTCCAACACTGAGATTAAGCAAGATGGGTCTGTAAGAAAGCCAAGTTTGCTCTTTTTTTCTCTTTCTGGACTATGGTCACACTGTAATAAAAAGTGTTTTTTATATGCTATTTTCCCCATAAACTTTATTCCCAACATAAATATGTTCAGAGTTTACAAAAAAAACAAAACTTAGCTTGAAATACAAGGCCATTTTGCAAGATGCACTCAAGGAATGTACAAGACAGGGGGCATGAGAATAATATGTGTTGAGAAAACAGTTTCATCCTGAACAGACAGCCTTTTAGTTAAAGAAACTAAGTGCACGTATGTGTGTACCTAAAATCCTGTACCTAAAATCACTTGCGCATGCATGTCTCTGTGTGTGTGTAAATATAGTACATACATACACGGCCAATGCCAAGTTTTCAGAATTTAATCAGAAAGATAAGTAAAGCTTATATTAATGCTTTTTGCATAAGTAGCATTCTGCAGCTATTTTTTTAATAAATAAATGAATGAATGAATGGATGCATGTCATGGGAAAAAGATGAATATCACTTTACTGCATTAGTTAAAATGGGAGGTTATTATAACTCTTAGCTCTGAGTTTAGGATTTTCATGATTAATTTTCATTATTGTTTTTCTCATTTGCTTACCATTCTTGATGCTTTTACATTTTATAATTGAAAGGAAGAGATGTTGTTATAAACAAGTAGTACTCAAGATCTACTTTATGACTTGCACGCATATCAATACATTCTTGGGGTTGGAAAATTATTTAGTCTTTGCCACCAAACAGGCACTGCCTTTTTGCAACATTGATAGGTTTATTTCATTGAAGAAATATTTATGAAGGCCTTCTTTGCATACTATGTTCAGTATTACTGAATGGGGGGAAAGATACACTGGTGGGTCACCCTGACCATATGCACACTCTGTGGAGGTTTTACCCAGAGTACTGTGATTAAAGATCAGTGTATTTTTAATTATCATAATTGAAGAACATATCGAGAAGATCCATCAAAAGTAAATACCTGCTTTTGAAAAATTAGTCTAACATAACTTCCAAGAATAAACTCAAGGATCATTAGACATAGCATAAACATTTATTGAGTTGTGAGGTTCATTTTATGTGTAAACTTGGCTGGATTAAGAGATGCCCAGATGGTTGGTAAAACTTTATTTCTGGGGGTGTCGGTGACAGTGTTCCCAGAAGAGGTTAGCATTTGAGTAAGCAGACTGAGTAAAGAAGATGGCTGTCTCCAGTGTGGGCGGGCATCATTCAGTCCTTTGAGCCCAAATAGAAAAAAAGGGGGAAGAGAGGCAAATTCCCTTTTTCTCTTGGAACTGGGACATCCATCTCCTTCTGCCCTCCCTCAGACGTAGGAGCTCCCGGTTCTCAGGCCTTTGGACTCAGACTGAATTATATCACTGACTTTTCTGGCCCTTCAGCTAGCAAATGGCATATTGTGGGACTTCTCAGTCTCCGTCATCACATGAGCCAATTCCTGCCATAAATCTCTTTCACTCCTTTTGTATATATATCCTATTGTTTCTGTTTCTCTGGGGAGCCCAGAGTAGTACACTGAGCATCAGTTACATGACTGAAGCTCTCTGTGGAGAACAGAGACATGAATCACAGAATGTCTTCCAGAACATGAATTATTATTCCATGACCTGACCAGGGTCCCAGGTAGTCTTGACTTCTGACATTCCATCAACTTGGTAGAAGATTGGCCCCATCCCCTTTTATCCTCTCCATAATGTTTGCTCTTCTTCAAGACCCAACTCAAAAGTACCTTCCCCTTAATGCCTTCCCTGGCATTGTGGCATCCAAGACTAGGTAGAGTGTCCCTTCTCTGCGTTCCCATAGAAGTCCAACCATAACTGTACCATGAAACCAACCAGGTTAATGTTTTTAATTAAACTATTTAATTGTAGAAAGTTGTAGATACATATGCAGTTGTGAGAAATAGAAGAGAGATACTGTGTGCCTTTTACTCAATTTCCCCTAAATGGTAATACCTTGCTATAGTATCATAACCAGCATATTGACATTGATACAGTCAAGATACAGAACATTTTCATCAACAAAAGAATCCAGAATAACCTTTTATAACCAAACCTTCTTCCCTCCCACATCTCTACTTCCCACCCCACCATCCTTAACCAGTGGCAACCACTAATCAGGTCTTCATTTCTCTAATGTTGTCATTTCAATGATGCTATATAAATGGATCATGAAGTATGTAATCTTTCGAGATTGCTTTTTCCTCTAAGTGTAATTCCTTGGAAATTATTATATAACATCCAGGTTGTTGTGTGTATCAATACTATGTATGTACCACAGTTTGTTTAACCATTCACCTGTTGAGGGATATCTTGGTTGCTGCCAATTTTTTACTATTAGGAATAAAACTGCTGTAAACATTCATGTACAAGTTTTTGTGTGAACATAAGTTTTCATTGCTCTGGAATAAATGCCCAAGAGTACAGTTGCTGGGCCGTATGGTAATTAGATGTGTAGTTATTTAGAAAACTGCCAAGCTGTTTTCCGGAGTGGCTATAGCATTTTATATCCCCACTAGCAATGCATGAATGATCCAGTTTCTCTGCATTCTCATCAACATTTGGGATTGGCATTATTTTTATTTTGAATTTTAGTCATTCTGGCTAAAAAAAATTTAAACAATCACAATACAAGAAATGCTAATAGAGAAGCTAAGGTGAAATACAAAGGATGTATACAACTCATCCAGGAGAAAAGGTAAAAGAAACATCCTCCAAAAGGAAGAAGTCACATATGCCAAGCCCGGGGATGAGAAGAACCACCTGGCAACTTGGCAAAATGCAAATAGCTTGAGATGGCCAGCAGGTACTGAGGGATTTGATGAGAAGATGGGAAGGTGGGCAGAAATTAAATAACAAAGAGTCTGGCATGACTTAATGAAATTTAGACTTCACAAAAAGGGTAAAGGCTTGAGAGGAGAAATGATGGTATCATTCTGCAAGACACCTACTTCCTCTTCCCAATGGCACTTTCTTAATTTGAACAATTAATACACAGGCAGGGAAAGAAAAGCTAGTGAACAAAATAGAGAAGGTGTGATCAAAGGCATCAGAGATGAATTCTTTGTAGCCAGAAAGCTAAAGGATACCAGATGAAATGAGAAGGCAGTGAAGAGTTAAGAGGAGGAGTCAGCAGACTACACCCAAGGGCCAAATCTGGCCAACTACTTGCTATTGGAAATAAAGTATTATTGGAACACAACCGTGTCCATTCATTTACATGTTGTTTATGACTGTCTTTACACTAGGATGGTGCAGTTGGGTTGTTTGAGACTGATAAAATCTATCCCTCAGAATCAAAAGTATTTTCTATCTGACTCTTTACAGAAAATATTTGCCAATCCTTTCTTTAAAATAAAGAAACAATTGATCGAGAAAAACACTGCCAAGTGTCCTCTGGATTTATCAGTAAGTTTTTGGTGACTCCATGAGAGCAGTTT
Organism: Eulemur rufifrons; assembly: GCF_041146395.1. Taxonomy (NCBI): domain Eukaryota; kingdom Metazoa; phylum Chordata; class Mammalia; order Primates; family Lemuridae; genus Eulemur; species Eulemur rufifrons. The sequence goes on along the minus strand of NC_090989.1, from coordinate 178,732,653 downwards.
TCGGTGCAATGGTTGGTGCTAAATATAAAGAAGAGGGTAAAAGGAAGTGTAGAGAGTAGGTGCAGGCAACTCTTTCAAGACGGATTCAACCTCTCACAACCAATGCACTAACTCCCTCCCCAATCTTCACCGATGAAATGTATTATCTCCATTCACAAATGAGGAAACAGAGATTCAGAGAGTTTAGGCAAGTTGACCGAAGTTGCACAGCAAGTAGGTGGGAGTCAGAAATGGAATCCAGTTCTATATTTTTTTTTTTTTTTTTTTTTTTTTTGAGACAGAGTCTCACTCTGTTGCCCAGGCTAGAGTGAGTGCCGTGGCGTCAGCCTAGCTCACAGCAACCTCAAACTCCTGAGCTCAAGCGATCCTCCTGTCTCAGCCTCCCGAGTAGCTGGGACTACAGGCATGCGCCACCATGCCCGGCTAATTTTTTCTATATATATTTTTAGCTGTCCATATAATTTCTTTCTATTTTTAGTAGAGGTGGGGTCTCGCTCTTGCTCAGGCTGGTCTCGAACTCCTGAGCTCAAATGATCCGCCCACCTCGGCCTCCCAGAGTGCTAGGATTACAGGCGTGAGCCACCGCGCCCGGCCGAGGAATCCAGTTCTATATAATCAAAACCCATGTTCTTTCTGCTACATCATATTTTTCCTAGAATTTATGCTTGAGAGCCAATAACTAAAGCCTCATGAAAATTGTTTTAGATTCCAAGACTGTAGACTTAGAAAGTAAAGTATTCCTGCAGAGAAAGATCATGAAACCTCATCTGTTATCCCTACCAACAGGTACACTAAAGGAGTGATATTATTTAATAACTACATTCAATTAATCCCAAATCATTCTCTCTCCAAATGTAAAGGATTCTTGCTCCCTGAACCCTTCTAATTTACAGAAACTGCCTACTCAGAGTAAGTTTTCATAGACATAATGAAGCTCACTTACAACAGCATCTGTTCTGAAATATTAAAGCAAAAAGAACAAATAAATGAAAACTTCTAAATTGATAGTCATTTAGGGAACAATAATAATGACAATGACAGTAGAGGGAAAAAACACATCTCTAATGAAAGGAGCAGAAAGAGAGCTGGTAGGCAAGAACCTCACTACCCTGTAAAAGTCTACACAAAAAAACTCAATAAAGGAATATAAACATTTTTTCTCAATATGTAATTCATAATTGCTCAAAATCATAGGTATATGTTATGTGAGACGTATTGATCTCAATTTTTTCCTCACTCTTTTGTTAAATTTAAAGCCAACAATTTTAATTAAAATTGGCAGGATAAAAGGAGAGGGTTGCTGTAATATATATCATCATTCATTAGCAATCACTTTATAACAATAGCACTCACTGGGGGTGATTTTGCCCTTCAGGAGACATTTGGCAGTGTGGAGACATTTTTGATTGTCACAACCTGGGGCAAGGGAGGTGCTACTGGTGGGTGGAGGCCTGGATGCTGCTCAGCGCCCCCCAGTGCATAGGACAGCCCCCACAACAAAGAATCTTCTGTCCCAGAATGTCAATAGTTGAGGTTGAAAAATCTTGCTGCAGAGGAATACCATTGTGGCATATCAGCATTCCCACCAATGGCACAGTCCCTAGTACTCCAAATATACTAATTATACTTGAGCAACCATTATTTGCAAAGTCATGAAATAGAATCCTTAAACTATCATAGTTGCAAAGGATAGCCTAAAAGGAAAAAATACACAGGATTGAGAGAATAAAAATAATGCATTATTTTTATATCAGTATTAGTATGTATGATTTTTAATAAAAATTGGACCTCCTCTTCAAGATGAAATAACATACACATCTAATTGTGTACTAATGCCATTTGGACCAGCACTCTGGAGCTACATAAAAACAGTGCAATAAAGACCTACATAAGGCAAGTTGCCAATTTATCCAGAAAGAGAGAAATAAAAGTGTGATTGAAAAAATTATTTGTTGAACAAGCTGCAGCTGTGTATAACTAACACCTAATTGCTCATCTAGAACATATTAGCCATCAGGCAGAACAAAGGTGGATAATTGCTGTGATCTACTGAGATGATTTACCAAATTACTGCATAAAAATACACTTAGCTCATATTAAAGTTATGACACTAACCAATCAAACCTCAGCGTATTCAGAATTATTGGTGATTTGACCTAACTTTCTTTTGTGGGTTTTAGAAATAAAAAACCCAGGGAATAAATTGAAGGCAGTATACAAGCTTCAGCGGGACACTAGAAATTGACATCTGAATTCTTCTTTCAGAACTACTAGAAAGATTTTAAAGTATGGTACTCAAAAATTATTATATGGGAAAATGTCAGTAATGATTTTAATAATGAGTTAGATTTGTTATTCCATTGATGATTTATCTTTAATTTTTAAAAATATATACAAATATAAGTGTGCAATTTGAACAGAAACGTAATGGTGATAGACTCTAGTTTTTGGATCTTAGTAATAAACTCTATTTGAAGACTTGAATGTAGAAAAGTCTTCTGATAGTTAACTTTGTCATCAGTGAAGCACTGGAAACTAACTCTGGTAAATGGGATTATTGCTCTCAATTCTTCTCCCCTGTCCTATATGATAATCACAAACATCTTTCCCTTTGTTGCATGATTTTGCATTACCTCCCACTGGAATTGTGATAGCATTATTTCCTCATCCTATGGATATATGGTTTAGTTACATGACTTGCCTTGTCCAATAACATGTGGGCTACAGTGGTGGTGTCCAGCTAAAAGCTGCAGCCTTAAAAGGAATTTCATAATTTTGCTCACCTTTTTTACTTTCCTGACATTTTCCATTTGAGAAATGTCTCACATGGCTATTGACTAATTAGACATGTGGAGCTGCCCCACAGACTTGAAAAGAAAAACATTTGCTGTAAGCCAATGAAATTTTAGAGGTTGTTTGTTAAGCAGCAAAAATGGACTGTTACACTTATAGAAGGTTTTTCTAGCAATGTTTACACTATGAATGTTTGATTTCACCTCCCCAACACTTGTTTCCCTGATTTTCAATTGGAAATCCACCCTCAGCTCCACATTGTTTAGGAATGGGCGCCAGGACTGACTTCCAGGGTGAACTGGGCTTTGGAATTCCTCTGGTCACTGATTTAATTCAGTTATGGACACATGATTTTAGTTGAGCCAAACAGAATAAATTTCAGAACTTCTGGACCAGCTACCAGAAAAGAATTTCACTGCTCCCTCCTGGTCCTTTACTGGAAGAATGTGGAAGTTAAGACTACTGCAGACATCTTGCTGACACCAGGAGACGCCTAGAGCTTCCTAGACTTAAGCCAACAAAGTCAAAAGCAGAGTGAGCACTAGGAAGAAACAAAGTCCTGGTGATGTGGCCCCGTCTCTGAACTCAGCTGTACGGGAAGATGGCTCTCTCTGGGTATTTTTTTATATGTGTTGATAATATCCTCTCATTTCTTAATCTAATTTGAATTATCTGCCACTGAGTATGCAGAAATATTGGATGGACACAGCATCTCTGATTTCAATCAAAGGATAAGAAATAGAGAAAATATTCTTTTTAAGCAGAATTTTCATTTATGTGAACTAAAACATTCATTCTGTAATGTGTATAGAGAAGAATTTACTGCAGAAAGAGAACCATTATAAAGCATATGCAAAACACATGCCCAAATCTCCTTCTATTCATATAATTTTCTTTAAAAAGGAATATTATTATGACATAATTATAGTTTATACAAATCCCAACATGAAATTAACATTTCAGGGATATAATAGAATTATAATATTTTCCTACAGGACATAATATTTTATCAGTTCAGACTAAATTTATATTATTCCAAACTTGCCATGAAATTTAAGAGGCTGCCTTAAAACCCTACTAAATTTAAAATGAACAAGTTTAATCCCAGGTTTATGAAAAAGACACTAAAACCTCTGATGACAGAGAGAATAAAGTATGTCTGTCCTGAAACCAAGTCTGCATAAATCTATTTTTCCAGATAATACAGATAAAGTGTTTGTTCGTAATTGAGTAAAGCAAATTATTTCTACTAATCGGATGGTTCAGATTCGGGAAGAAGTTTTCCTTAGCAACCATCAGTAATGTATACAAATTGCCTAAAGTGGCTAAGTGATAATTATATTATCAGATATTAATATTTTACTTCTGGTTGCTTAGCTACCACTTATATTTTAAAAAATAATATTCTATTTCTCTGACTATAAATGTAATACATTGTTATTTTCTATAATTTGAAAAATGCTGAAAGATACAAAGAGAAAATAAAATTAGCCTTGTCCCAAACACAAGATACTTGTTACTGTTAGCATGTTATTGCATTTCTCTCCAGAATTTATTTTCTAGAATTATATTGTTTACACAATTATGTGCCTTGTTTTTTCACTTGTTATATTCGAACATGTTTCCTTGACAATTATTTGCAAAAAAAAATAAAAGTCTTTCAATGACTTCCCATCTTTACGTAAAAGCAAAAATTCTTTCAGTGGTGTCTTAGGGTTATTATAACAAATTACCATAGACTGGGCAGCTTAAACAACAAACATTTAATTCTCACAGTTCTTTGGAGGCTGGAAGTCAGGGATCAGGGTGCCAACATGGTCAGGTTCTGCTGAGGGCCCTGTTCCTGGTTTGCAGATGACTTTCTTCTTCTTGTATCCTCACACAGTGGACAGCAGAGAGGAAGCGAGCTCTCTCCTGTCTTTTTATATATAAAGGCACTAACCTTATTCATGGGCTCTCCACCCTCATGACCTAATGGCCTCTCAGAGGTCCCACCTCCAAATACCATTATATTGGGGGTCAGGATTTCACTCATGCATTCAGTCCATTGTAAATGGTCTCCATGAATTTCATCTTCCTATTACCTCTCTGACTCAAATACTTCCCCTCCTTAACTTAACTCAGGTCACAGCCGTCTCCTGCTGTTCCTCAGCCCACCAGGATGGCCCCACCTACTGCCTTAGTACCAGCTGTCCTTTCTGCCAGGAATGTTTTTTCTCCTGATGTGATGGTTCCTTCCACTACTTTCTCCAAATGGCAGCAGCTCTGTGAGACCCATCAACACCTATCAGGTAACCATGATCATGGTCACCTGAGTCAAACGTTCATGCTAGTTGTGTGACCTTAACAAAGCTGCTGCACCTCTCTGTGCTGTGGAGAATAACAATAATTACCTCATGGGCCTCATGAGAATTAAATATACCTATATTTAATAGATTGCAAAACCCTTTCTGCCACCAGCATTCTCAATCCTTAAGTCAGCTCTTATTTTTAACTTTACTTTTTTCACAGCCCATTTGTTATTTTATAGTATACTCTATTAAATACTAATTATTATAGCTGTTATTACAAATTGGTGATATTTCTTTTATTGTGTACTATCTTATCTCTCCCTTCACTAGAGTATAAATTCTACCAAGTTAAAGATTTTCACCTTGAAGAGCACCTGGAACAAAAATGTGCTCAAAAATGAAAATATAATAGTTACCACAAATATAGTGCCTGCAATGCCATCACTATTCTGAGCTTTTTAAGTGTATTAACCACTCCTATCACAACCCCACAAAATAGGTACAGATGGTCCCTACTTATGACAGTTCCACTCACAATTTTTGCACTTTAAGATGGTGTGAAAGCAATATGCAGTCAGTAGAAACCATAATTCGAGTACCTGTACAACCATTCTGTGTTTCACTTTTAGTAAAGTATTCAATAAATTACAAGAGATATTCAACACTTTATTATAAATAGGCTTTGTGTTAAATGATTTTGCTCAACTGGAGGCTAATGTAAGTGTTCTGAGCATATTTAAGGTAGGCCAAGATAAGCTATGATGTTCGGTCAGGTTAGGTATACTAAATACATTTTTGACTTAAAACATTTTCAACTTACAATGGGTTTATTGGGACATAACACCGTCAATAATTTGAGGAACATCTATGGTGTTATCCTCTCCATTTTACAGATAAGAAAGTAGAGGCATTCAAATTCTTAAGCAACTTTCCCAGTTGGTAATGGTGATAAGCGATGAAGGGAGAACTGGAATCCAGTAGAGTGATTCCAGAGGAATGCTCTTGACCTCCACGCTATGCTTTCAACAAATACATATTGAGGAAATGAGCTGAATGAACCAAAGAAGGGAGCACTGTCATGTCATCAGGACCAAGCTTCTTCCATATCCCTCTCTTCCTTTTGAAAATAAATAAATAAATAAAGAGTGAATTCTATTTCCCTCCAGACTGTGCTTTTTTCTAATCAGAGGAAGTAGGCAAGAAGATAAAAGAGCGAGGCTTTCATTTCTCAGTCTCACCTTTGACATGAGAGGAGCATGGGCCATCTTCCTTTTGGCTGGGTGCTCCACTGTGTTGAATTTCTTCTCATTTATTTCATCTCCTTCCTCCTCCACACTGATGATTTGCATCCATAAAGCAAATGACCTTTGCTAGCCAATATGTTTTCCCTTAACTCAGGCATCTTACTTTTTTCCTTTTAAATGTTATAGCACAACTCATCAATATACTATCAACAGCAAGAATTTTTGAGCAATTGCATCATATGTTTATTCAATTTGCCAGAATATCCAGTTTCTTTTCTTACTCCATTGCAACTTTAATATAATTTCTTTTATTGGGATATGAGTTGGTTGCTGGACGTATTATGAAACTATACATGGATGTTTTATGAAAGCAATACTTACTAGCTTTGCTCAGCTCTGCTCCAACTTTGCTCAAGTATGTAATATGGAAGTGGGAGGACAGCTCCTCCTTAATCCTTGAAAGGGAGTGACTAACTACCTACTGTTCCATGCCCCTTTCACCAAGAGAAAACTAAAAACTTTGATAATCTCAAATACTACCTAGAACATGATTCTCAGAATAGAGGCAACAGACAACAAACACAGAGCTCTATATCAGAAGCAGAAAGTGTTTGTTGTAAATGAGGACCTCTGGGTCCCATACTTTACTAAACTGAAATTTAAAGAGGCAGAACAAGGGAATTTGTACTAACAAGCACCCTAACTAATTTGTATATGTGTCCACCCACACACACACATATATATGTATAGACTGGGCCCTCAATATCAGTGGGTTTCCCATCTGTGGATTCAATCAATCATGGATCAAAAGTATTTGGGAAAAAAAATTGCATCTGTACTAAACCGGTACAGACTTTCTTTTTTGTCATTATTTCCTAGACAATATGGTACAACAACTATTTACATTGTGTTAGGCATTATAAGTAATCTAGAGATGATTTAAAGTATACAGGAGGAAGTGTATAGGTTATATGCAAATATTATGCCATTTTATATTGGGGACTTGAGCATTCACAGATTTTGGTATCCACCAGAGATCTTAGAATCAATCCTCTAGGGATATGGAGGGATGACTGTATATATATCAATATTACATATAAGTGTATGTATATGTATATAACGCCTTTATTATTAAACAAATAAATGTTGAGCATCCACAACATGCCATGTCTTATGTGGACTGCTGAGTATACAATGATAAATGGAAGTAGATACAGTCCTATCTATATCAGGACTAGATATAGTCCCTGATCCCGCAGAATTTTAGCCTGTTGGGTGAGCTCGGTAGTAATAAATGACCACACAAATGAAGCTAGAACCTCAACAGGGAAAAAGGAGTATGACAGAGAGAAACTCTGAAATATGCACACTTGGCCTTGCCAAGAATTCCAGGGAAAGCTTCTCTGAACTGAAACCCAAAGCTGAGTATAACTTAATTAAGGGAAGAGGAGACAGTGGGGTTGTGTTGGAGGCAGAAGGAAAATGATGTCATGGATCCCATGGAAAACTAGCGTGAGAGAGAAGAAATGGTGAAAGAAACCCAGGGTTGTGGCAGCCACAAGGTGAGGACACGCCGGATGTGGTAAGCGGGAAGAGGAGGCAGCTGTTGGACCACACTGAGTCTTGTAGACACTATTCCTGTCTTTACTTTGTGCATATACAATGGGAACCCCTTGGAGAGCTTAAAGGTGGAGGGGGCACTGGCAGGGTTACAGTGACATTATTCTTGTTGACTCTAGAGCTGTACTGTCCAATACAGTAGCCACTAGCCACGTGTGGTTATATAAATTTAAATGTAATAAAATTAAAAATTCAACTCCTCAATCACACTAAACCACATTTTAAGTGCCGAATAGCCACATGTGGCTAGTAGCTACCTGTGAGACGGCGCAGATGTAGAACATTCATTGATTGTTGCAGAAAGTGCTATTGGCAGTGCTGCTCAAAGTGTCGTCTGCAGAACCCAGCACGGGGGCCCCCGGAGAGCCAGTTAGAAATGCACAATGGCAAGTCCTGCCCTGCAATCTAAGATGATTCTTAGGTGACCTGTGTGCATTATCAGAGCTTGAGAACCATAGTTCTAGACGGCAACTGACCCTTTAATGGAATCCTACTGATAATGTGCTACTTTGAATGGGGTGAAAAGCACCCATAAACTTTCAATATAGGGAACAATGACTAAAGAGATGTCAATATTGTCAAATAAAGTACCAAACTGGACCTCAGTTTTATGAGATCTCTGCAAGTCCCTTTAGGAACTCAGTGAAATATACACACCACCTGGTTCAAATCAAATGCTTTACATTTGGGAGAAAAAACATAGTCTTACAGTTCTTTCCAAAGATGACTTCTAGGTATTCCCCTGCTGTCTTTCCTTCCTCATCCATCCCCCTGTATTATCCCTCTCTAATGTCTGGCTGTTGAGTAGGATTGCTACATATCACACCAATAGAATTCAGGCTGTGACACAAAAAGCTTAATTTTCTTTTTTAGGGTTCCCAGTGGAAGACTATAATGTGTGAAATGTTATTTGTTAGGTCGTTAAAAGAAACTAATGAACTCACTGGCTTCCTAAAATTGTAGTTCTATTTTTCAGGAGTATGGGAGCCTATTTATTTTTAACTGTACTATTATCATACAAATAGATCAAATTGTGGTTGTTACCCATTTCAGACACGCACTCCACTCCACTTTTATTGCACAGTCTGTTACATGACAAAATACCTGAGAAAGCTCACCAAAATCCCAGACTTGTAAACAAAGCATTATGACAAATGTGAGGATAGAAATACCTCCAAATAGCTAACCAGCCTATGCTAAGATTTAATTTAGCTCAAGAACAACATAGTAGCAAAATGACAATAATCCAATCATGAACACTAACCTATAGTGCTGTGGATTGAATGTTTGTGTCCCCTCAAAGTTCTAGGTTGACGTCCTAGCCCCCACTGTGATGGTATTCAGAGATGAGGCCTTTGGGGGATAATTAGATATATTATGAGGGTAGAGCCCCCAGGATAGGATTAGTGGCCTTAAAAGAAGAGGAAGAGAGAGAGAAACACCACCCTCTCTCTGCATTTGAGCACAGAAGAAAGGTCATGTGAGGGCACAGCAAGCTGGGAGTCATCTGCAAGACAAGAAATGAGCCCTCACCGGAGAGCAAATCGGCTGGCATCTTGACCTTGGATTTCCCAGCCTCCAGAAATGAATGAAATTTTATTGTTTAAAGCACCCAGTCTACAATATTTTGTTACGGCAGCCCGAGCTCACTAGGGCACTACGTGCCAGGCCCAGTGCTATATACTTCACAGGCATTGGCCGATTTGATCTTTATGTATATTATCAAGCTAAAATTACTAATAATATAACCACTTTACAAATGAGGAAACTAAGCCTCACAGAGGTTAAGTAACTTCCCGAGGTCCCTATAATCATTCCAACGTCATCTCATGTTTACTTTTATTTCAAGTCCAGAGAAATCCGTGTAAAGCTTTAAGCAGTATATGTGTGTCCAATAGCAGCAGCTAGGGAGCCATCCGAAGCATTCCACGTACTTGCAAATGCTGCCAACAAGTTTTGACAGCTATTTTAAACTATTACCTGCATCTAAAAAGATGCTATTATTTTTATGAGTATAATTAGGTTCTGTGTACAAAACAGATACATCTGCAGCTATTTCCTATTTTTATCTGTGAAATCTTACTCATTTAGACTCGTGTAGCACAAACAAGATGGCCTGAGAAACATGCAAACGCACATAGAAAGGGAACTTCTGCACGAACAGGAAACCGGAATTCTAATTCTTTTCTGTAAAGATTATTTGACCTTGGGTAGGTCACTTGATCTCTTAGGACACACTGGTCTTTGGGAGAAAGGAAAATGATCTTTAAATTTCTTTCCAGATTTAACACTCTGATTTTATGTCCTCAAAGACAGCCTTAGCAAGAACTCCCATACCAAAATTAAGCCTTTGTATTTGAGTCCTTATATAAAGAACTGCAATCTAACTTTATATGTAAACTAACCGAAAACCTAACCTAGGAGTATGCTCTTCTAACAAGTAGCTGAGTCTCAGCCAATCACAACAGCTGAGCATCAGTCAATCACAGGTGGCCAGCTAGTGTCAATAAGGCAGCTGTAACCTATTAAGTGGTCTCTGTACCTCTGTATGTCACCGCCATTTTAGGTCCATAAATGTCTGACCACAATGCAGCCCTGGAGTTCCTTGAACCTGTTCCAGTTCTGTGGGCTGCCAGATTCTAGAATCCCGAATAACAACCAATTAAGATCTCTAAACTAAATCTGTTGTGATTTTGTCTTTCGACAATCTTATAACGAGTTAAGGTCTTTCCACATAATTATTTTGAATTTTGATCCCTAAGGTGAAAAAACAAAAGAAAGAAAGAAGAGGAAAGAGATCAATTATATGTGCTCTGGTGTAAGCACCAGAGAGCTTAAAAAAAAAAGAGAGAGAGAGAAAGAGAATGTGCAGACATTGATCAGTGAATACAATCTGTTCTTTTAGCAAACGTAAAACAATTAGTTGTATTGGTCATGGCTCATTTAATTACAAGTGACAGAAACCTGCCTCAAAATGGATAAAGCAAACAACAACAACAAAAGTCATAGATTCACAGGAATGGAAACTTCATAGGTGGGTATGGCTTCAGGCAAAGATCCCTGCCAGCAGGTCCAGGCTTGCATTCTCTCAGCTTCTCTTCCTTAAAAAAAAAAAAAAAAAAAAAAAAAAAAAGCTCCAGAATTAAATCTCATTGGCTGAAAGGGGTCATGTGATCGGATCTGAATCAATCCTATGGCCAAGATAGGTCATGTGTCTATGTTTTGAATAAGAGATGAAGGCAACCTCATTCTTAGCCACCTAGAAACTACGAAGAAAATCTAGGTAAAATTACCAGGTGAAGGGAGAATGAATATTTGGCAAGCAAAAAACAGTAGTCATCCACCTGATTAAAGGAGATATTAACAATAGTTACATAATGACAAATGACTAAGTGGTTTCCCTATCTTACTAAAGATAATATAATAATAGCTATAAATTATTAAGCATTCCTTATATGCCAGAGGCTGTTCTAAATGCTTTACACACATTATCTACTTTTTTCCATACAGATAAAGGAATAGAAGCTCAAAGAATTGTCATTTGCGCCAGAATCCTAAAAACTAGCAAGAGGCAGAGGTAAGATACAATATAGATTTATTTGATTTCCAAGTTCATGTGCTTAAGGGTATTAACCACTATATTGCTTTCATAAGAACTATCTTGATGTCTTATTTTCAGAGAGTACAAGAAAATAGAAGCTGCAAAGAAAAACAACTTCACAACATAGCTTCAAAAAACAAATGTTGTTGCAACAACAGAAGAGTTAAATAGAATATGATTTCCTAATGTCCTAATTTCCATGGGCCTGTAATATAATCAGTATTCACAATATTGTAAGCAATTCAGTTACTTAACCTCCAAAGTACCATGGTGATCCAAAATTAATTGTTAACATATATATGTTATATGTGTCTTTGTGTGTATAAACAAAATTACATTTTAACGTTTCCAAAAGTGTTAGTAACAATCAGAACATGCAAGCTTTCAAGAACAAGTCTCACTGGTTGTATCAGAATTACTAGTTATGTCAGTTGCTAGTGCTATCAGAATTATTCCAAGGGATGCTGCTTGGGCTAGTGGGACGTCATTAACCAGTCATTTGAAACTTGGCTGTTCATTTGCCTGCAACCCACCAACCTCTGCAGCCCATCATTCTTAAGTTACCACAATGGCATGACTCCCAGATAAACAATTTTCTAATAGGAGTTGGCAAACGATGACCCATGGGTCAAATTCAGCCTGCTGCCTGTTTTTGTACATGAAGTTCTATTAAAACACAGCCACACACATTCACTTACATATTGTCTATTGCTGCTGTAATATTACCATGGCAGAGTTGAGCAGTTGTGACAGGGATTGTCTACCTGCACAGGTGGAAAATATTTATTATGTAGCCTGTTACAGAAAAATGTTTTTAATACCTGTTCTAGAATATGGCATATACATTGCAAGAAGGATTTGAAATTGTGAAAGGGAATTTCAAGAATCCAGAAATTTTTCTCCTATTTTGTAAATCATAGAGAAAGAAACCAATATTTCATGAACACTGACTGACCTGATTCTACAAGAGGAACATTATATCATGCCTCAAGCCTAACTTTAAAAATGGCAGTAATGAAGTATTTACCAGGCCAGTTGCTCCAGGACAAGTGAGAGTTCACCCCGATGCTAGGATCATCCTTTCCTGATTTAGGGCCTGTTACTTCTTTATATTTGGTTTCTTTTTAGGTCTTCTAAAATTGGAATTACTGAGGGTGGTTGCATGCACCAGTGATCCCAGCTACTCAGGAGACTAAGGTGGGAGGACGGTTCAAGCCCAGAAGTTTGAATCTAGTCTGGGCAACATAGCATGATCATGTCTCTAAAAAAATTTAAAAATAAAAATAAATAAATCCTGTATTTTAAAAAGGAGTTAATGAGCTGGAATCTTTTCATTGTACTCTTCGGGGCTACTGCCATTTGGGAGCTATGGTGTAAACTGTTTTTCTTGAAAAATTTCCTTAAAACCTTTTAAATCTTAAAACCTTCCAAACCTTAAAACCTTCCTTAATGGTTTCCATTTCATTGGTTTCTACAAATCTTATTTTATTTCCTTCCCACTAAATCATGTTGAACCTGCAGTCATATATAAATGAGACATGTTCAACCCTTAACAGGCATTTCATAGCACCATGTGTCTACTGAGGGACTTTGCTTACCCACTTGTTTTTTGAAAGATTAATTGAGTACCTGGCCATTATTGGTCTGTACTTGGAATTATTATATTATATTTCAGCTGTTTTTCCTTAAACGGCTTGGGCTCTGGATTACCCATTCTCAATAAAGAAGGTATTTGCTTAAGGGTAGAGCATATCATATTTTCCCTGACTCTGAATCAAATGCCTATACATTACACACAGACTGATTACTCTGACCTTACCTGATGGCATGGAGAGAGGGATATTTTGGAGCAAAATACAATCCTGATCCCTCTTCCTCAACTCTATACTGCACAGGGAATCCTTGATTAAATTTCCAGCCATTACATGCTATTTATTAGGCATTAGAGTGTACCTCTGAGATGTACCTCTAATGGCTTGCAAGTTGCTGGAGACATTTCACTTGTGCTACTTAATAAGCTAGTCATGTTCCATCGTACACCATAAGGTTTCACTGTTAGCCACATAAACCTTAGAATTTTCATATTTTCAACAAATTCAAGAGTAAACATGTATTCACATATTACTCTTCAAAGAAGTGTACTCTTTCAAGTACATTTGTACTCGAAAGTATACAAGAAGTGTTCACCCAAAGCCAATACAAGTATATCCCCCCACCATTTTTGGTTGTAAAGAGACTATATGCCTACAAGAAAGAGAAAACAAATGACAATCCTCATAACATTTTAAAGTCAGAAAACAAAAAAGTTGTTCAAAAGAAAACAGAATTGTGATGAGAGAATCATAATTTGAAGTTATGATCTTATTAAGAACGATTCATTCATCACTGTCTGCAACTCCACTTATAAGGGAAGTTGGTTCTCCTCTCTAAAGCCCACATACTCAAAAAGAGCATTTGTGTAAGCCCTCACATTTGTAAATTCTACTTCTGGGATGTCAATTCTCTGGTACTGAAACTGCTAAAATACAAATAGAAATGCTTTCACAGCTCTTTCGGTTAAAAGCCTCTTGGTATGACTGCCTTAAGGCTTGTTTCAAAATGCACTGAGTATGTTCAATATATGTTGGGTTTTTTTTTCTCTCTACCCGGCATCCATCCAAGGAGAAGACCATGTCACCATGTGGTGGTGATCTGTTCTAGCAGCCAGCATAAGACCAACAAACCCATTGGAGTCAAGATCCTGAGGTTTTTCTCTACCACTTTTAGAAAATATGCACTGAGGATGCTGAGCTGTTAATATGTAACCTGGAGCTATTGGTATACTGACAAGGGAAAGTCTCTGACCTCTATGTTAGGGATTAGGAATGATTTAACAAAATGATAAATGGAGTTTTATGTAGTACTAAAGCTAAAATACTCCAGCAAAACTATTTTTGCACTGATTTTACCTCTGTCGTGAGCCAGAGTGTCAGATATGTTAATGTTTATGTCACAATTTTGGCTTCATGATCAACTACCTCTACCACTAATCCAATCAGAGCTTCCCGATCACTGTGCAGAGCTACTGATGGTTTTACTTTCTCTGGATGAACTGGTGGGGCCAGAAGCAGCCAAACCCCTAAGCAAGTCATTGTCAATCATGAAAAGCCACGGGCAGAAACAGTGGGAATTATTACACACATGTGTGTTTCCTTCAAGTCATGTGCCCTCCCTAAGACTTAGTTTCCTCATCTGCAAAATGGAATAGTAATATCTACTAGAGAGATTCACAGTGAAAATTACAATCAATATAAAATAATATATGAAATTTGCCTATGTGGTACCAGAATACAATAGACACTGATTAAAAAGTAGCTAATACATTTTCTATAAACAGATTTTACATTTGCATTTGTCTGTAATTGCACATATTTAAGACAAACTATTTTTCCCCCAACAAAATATATACATGAGAGAATCTATGAATGGAAAAGCCTTGATTTTCAGCATTCTACACTGTTGTCATTGTTTTAATACTGGAGTTTCGGAAGAACAATGCTTGGAGTCATGCAGATATCTAATGAACCATCCTCCTAATCAGGTAATTTATTTATTACAAAGTGATTATTCACACTGAAATTATTGGATTGTAGAGTGAGACATATAATTGGATTTGAGCAAGAATCTGAGGTTATAGTAGTTTCTTATGAGTAAATACTATGTATAAATTAAATAAGAGATTAATAATCTATTCAATTATAATTTTTAAGAACCTGTTTACATCCTAATTTCAATTTTTTTACATGTTAAAATCACCTATTTAACAGTGCAATCATAAAAGTCATGTTCTTTTGTAAGAGCTGGAAGGGGTCTAATAGACTTGCAAAATGTATTAGCCTCACTGCAAAGCTAGTATTTGGCAGTCAATGGAAAGCCAGAAAAGTTGTAAAAGCAAATACAGAGAGAAGTGCCTACGCATAAAATATTCAGCAAGATAATAAGGTAATATGACATTGGTGAGCTGTAAAAAGTGTAATGCAGAGTACACATGAAAGAGAAGAACAAAAATATTTTAATGGGCTGAAGAGTTGTGACTTTGTTATGGTGAGAATATAGTAAAAATCAATGAAGAAAAAAATTGAACAAAGGTATAAAAGAGATACTATGTTTTTTTTCTGATAATGGAAATGGAAACTAAGTGTAAATTTCTTATTTCTGGTCTATGCTTTCTCTTCCTCTTTACCCAACCCAATCCCATAGCATAGCCTCTACCTTCTCCCTTTTATAAGGCACTTTCTGAAGTTGAAGTAAAATATATAAGCAGAAAAATGTGGAGAAATTTACTTTTATTGTTGAAGTTTATGTAAATGGACTTACATGGCAAATATTCTTTCCTGGTTTCTTTTCCTATATATTAGGGTTATAAGATTTTTCTCTATGGTTACAAGTTGTGGGAGTTTTCATTGTTGTATACGAATATACCACAAATCTCGCCTTTAAAATATTGCTGTTATACATAGCCCAGAACAACCTTTTCTACACATTTCTTTTTGGAATATATTGTATGCAAAACTGGAATTGTTGAGTCAAGGCTTTGTGAACATTCATCTTTAGTTTTCCAAACTGATTATGCCAATTTACCCTACCACTAGCACTGCTTGGATGTTTCCACAAGTCCACAACCCTCTCAACACTTGGGATTCCCATGTTTGTTTTGTTTTTAAAATGTATCCCTTTGTATTGAAGTATAATATACATGCAATAAAAAGCACAGATGGTAAGTGTTCAGTTTGATGACTTTTGACAAACTTATTCATTCATGTAACTAGTAAGCAAAGCAAAATACAGTATAAGATCCATCACCCCAAAAAGTACTCTGATGCGGTTTTCCATTCAATTCTATGCTTCCACCTGAAGTATTACTACTGATTATTACTGGTTTTTTATCACTTTCTGATTTAATTCTATTTTTAGACATCAAGTGAGTGAAATCCTACAGCATATGATATTTTATATCTGACTTCTTTTGCTCAACATTGTGTTTATAAGATTCATCCACAATATGACATATATCAGTACTATTTATTTCCTTTTTATTGTCAATCAGTATTCCATTGTGTGAATATACCACAAACTGTTTATTCCATTCACCTGTTCATAAACATTTGAGTCTTTTCAAATTTGAGGTATTATGATGATGCTGTGATGAATATTTTCATAAACCTTTTTGTGGACAAATGTTTTTATTTATCTTGAATAAATGCTTAGGAATGAAATTCCTGGGATAGATGTATGTTCAACTTTTGAAGAAACTATCAAAATATTTGCATAATTTTACATTCCCACTAGCATTTATGAAAGTGATAGTAGGTCCATATCCTTGTCAACATATAACATTTTCACCCTTAATTTTATCCATTCCAGTGGGTATAAAATGTTATATCATTGTGGTTTTAATTTGTGTTTGCCTGAGGATTAATGATGTTGAGAATTTTTTTAACCTGCTAGTGTTTATTGGTCATTCTTATACCTTCTTTTGAGAAGTATTTGTTCAAAATTTGACTATTTTTCTTTATAATATTCATTTATAGAAGGTCTTTACATATTTTAGGTAAAAGTTCTCCAATTTATGTATTATAATTATTTTACTTCAGTCTGAGGCTTGCCTATTTATTTTCTTAATAGTTTCTTTTGATAAGCAGAAGTTTTATTTTTAATATTGATAAAATAGAAATTTTTGATTTTTCTAATGCCAAGTGCTTTTTTTGTTTTGTCTCATAAGTCTTCAACTACTCAAGGTGACAAAGAAATTGTTGTATGTTTTCTTCCAGATTTATGGTTGTAGATTTTACATGTAAGTCATTATTAAATTAACTTAATTTTAGTTTACAGACAGATATATAGACTTGATCCCGCATCATTTGTTAAAAAGACTTTCCTTTCCCCCAGGGGTTTAATTTAGCATCTTGGCTGAAAATAAGTTGAGTGTACATATGTTGATATATATGTGAAATCTATTTGGTTCTTGCTGATCTATTTATCTTTCTATGTACCAATACTACAAATGAAATTAATGTAGTTTTAAATGAAATTAATGTAGTTTTATAGTACCTTTTAAAAGTAGATAATGTATGTCATTCAACTTTGTTGATTTTTTTTTTTTAAAACAATAGTTTCATATTTTTTCCCCACCCCCCCTTTCCCGAGTCAGCACCTTCAAGTGTTACCACTCCCCAAACGGTGCGCAATGCACTCATTGTGTAGGCATACCCCCATCCCCTCCCCCACCCCCCACCTCAGTCTGATGTCCAATTGGTGTCGTTTCCAGATTTGTATTTAGGTGATGATCAGGGAAACCAATTTTCTGGTGAGTACATGTGATGCTTGTTTTTCCATTCTTGGGATACTTCACTTAATATAATGTGTTCCAACTCTCTCCAGGAGAACCATAGAGATGTCGTATCTTCATCATTCCTTATAGCTGAGTAATATTCCATGGTATACATATACCACAGTTTACTAATCCAATCATGTATTGATGGGCATTTAGGTTGTTTCCACATCTTTGCTATTGTGAATTGTGCTGCTATAAACATTTGGGTACACGTGCCTTTGTTACAGAATGACCTTTTTCCTTTGGGTATATGCCCAGTAATGGGATTGCTGGGTCAAATGGCAGGTCTACTTGAATCTGTTTAAGATACCTCCATAATGCTTTCCACAGGGGTTGCACTAGTTTGCAGTCCCACCAGCAGTGTATTAGTGTTCCTGTCTCT
Source organism: Eulemur rufifrons (assembly GCF_041146395.1). NCBI lineage: Eukaryota > Metazoa > Chordata > Mammalia > Primates > Lemuridae > Eulemur > Eulemur rufifrons. Next base: position 178,714,349 of record NC_090989.1, on the reverse strand, counting down.
CCACACCCACGCCAACATGTGTTGTTTTGGGTTTTTTTGATAAAGGCCATTCTCACTGGGGTTAAGTGATATCTCATTGTGGTTTTGATTTGCATTTCCCTGATGATTAGAGATGTTGAACACTTTTTCATATGTTTGTTAGCCATTTTTATATCTTCTTTTGAAAAATTTCTATTCATGTCCTTTGCCCACTTTTTGATAGGGTTGCTTGATTTTTTCTTGCTGATTTTCCTGAGTTCTAAATAGATTCTTGTTATCAGTCCTTTATCTGATGTGTAGTATGCAAAAATTTTTTCCCATTCTGTAGGTGGTCTGTTTATTCTCTGGACTGTTTCTTTGGCTGTGCAGAAGCTTTTTAATTTAATCATGTCCCATTCATTTATTTTTGTTGCTGCTGTGATTGCCTTGGGGGTCTTCTTCATAAATTCTTTGCCTAGGCCAATGTCTGTAAGAGTCTTTCCTACATTTTCTTCTAGAATTCTGATTGTATCACGCCTAAGGTTTAAGTCTGTTATCCACCGTGATTTGATTTTTGTGAGAGGTGAAAGCTGTGGGTCCTGTTTCAGTCTTCTACAAGTGGCTAACCAATTCTCCCAGCACCATTTGTTGAATAGGGATTCTTGTCCCCAGAGTATATTCTTTCCCGCTTTGTCAAAAATTAGGTGACTATATGAGGATGGTTCTATATTTGGATTTTCTGTTGTGTTCCACTGGTCTGTGTCCCTGCACTTGTGCCAATACCAGGCTGTTTTAAGAACCACGGCCTTGTAGTATAGTTTGAGGTCTGGCAAATTAATACCTCCCATTTTGTTTTTGTTGCTTAAAATTGCTTTTGCTATACGGGGTCTTCTTTGGTTCCATACAAAGTGTATAATTATTTTCTCTATGTCTGTAAAGAATGATGTTGGTAATTTAATAGGGATTGCATTGAATCTGTAGATCACTTTGGGTAGTATAGACATTTTAACAATGTTGATTCTTCCGATCCACGAGCATGGTATATTTTTCCATCTATTTGCAAGTTCTGCTATTTCTTTTCTCAGTGTTTCATAGTTTTCCTTATAGAGGTCCTTTACCTCTTTAGTTAGATATATACCTAGATATTTTATTTTCTTTGTTGCTATTTTGAAGGGTATTGAGTCTTTAATTTGGTTTTCCGATTGACTGTTATTGGCATATATAAATGCCTCTGATTAGTGTATATTAATTTTGTAGCCTGAGACTTTGCTGTATTCGTTAATCAATTCCAGGAGTCTCTTGGTTGAATCCTGGGGGTTTTCCAGATATAACATCATATCATCAGCAAAAAGTGAGAGTTTGATCTCTTCCTTCCCTATTTGGACTCCTTTGATTCTGCTCTCTTGCCTGATAGCTCTCGCAAGGACTTCCAATACTATGTTGAAAAGTAATGGAGACAATGGGCAGCCCTGTCTGGTTCCAGTTCTAAGTGGGAGTGCTTTCAGTTTTTCCCCATTCAGTATGATGTTGGCTGTGGGTTTGTCATATATGGCTTGTATCATTTTAGGTAGGTTCCATCAATGCCTATTTTGTTAAGCGTTTTTATCATAAAAGGGTGTTGAATTTTGTCAAATGCTTTTTCTGCATCTAATGAGAGTATCATATGGTTTTTGTTTTTGCTTCTATTTATGTGGTGAATTACATTTATAGATTTACGTATGTTGAACCACCCCTGCATCTCGGGGATGAAGCCCACTTGGTCGTGGTGGATTACTTTTTTGATAAGTACTTGGATTCGATTTGCTAGTATTTTATTGAAAATTTTTGCATCTATATTCATGAGGGAAATTGGTCTGTAGTTCTCTATTTTTGTTGTGTCCTTTCCAGGTTTTGGTATTAATGTTATATTGGCTTGGTAGAACGTGTTGGGGAGAACTCCATCCTTCTCAATATTGGAGAATAGTTTATGTAGGATGGGCACCAGTTCTTCTTTGTATGTATGGTAAAATTCAGGTGTGAACCCATCTGGACCAGGGCTTTTCTTTTTGGGAAGGTTTTTTATTGCTGTTTCGATTTCAGTTCTTGATATTGGTCTGTTCAGGTACTCTATTTCTTCCTGGTTGAGCCTGGGAAGACTATGTGTTTCTAAAAATTTGTCCATTTCCTCCACGTTCTCCAGTTTGTGTGCATAAAGATTTTTGTAGAATTCATAGATGATATCTTGTATCTCTGTAGCATCGGTTGTGATTTCTCCTTTCATGTTCCTAATGGAGGTTATTAGAGATTTTACCTTTGTGCTCTTGGTTAGTCTAGCCAGAGGTGTGTCTATTTTGTTTATCTTTTCAAAGAACCAACTTTTTGTTTTATTAATTTCCCTTATAGTTTCTTTGTTGTCCTTTTCATTTAGTTCTGATTTGATCTTAGTAATTTCTCGCCTTCTGCTGGGTTTGGGATCGTTTTGTTCTTCTTTCTCCAGCTCTTTGAGTCTATTCATTAGGTTGTCTATTTGCATGTTTTCTGTCTTTTTGATATAGGCATTTATGGATATGAATTTTCCTCTCAGGACTGCTTTAGCTGCATCCCATAGATTTTGATAAGTTGTATCTCCATTGTCATTTAATTCAAAGAAATTTTTGATTTCCATCTTGATTTCTTCTTTTATAGAATAATTATTCAGGAGAAGGTTATTTAGCTTCCATGACTTTGAGTAAGAGTGAGGGTTTCTGTTTGTGATCATTGTTACTTTTATTCCGCTGTGATCTGAGAAGATGCATGGTATAATTTCTATTTTTTTGAATTTTTGAAGACATGATTTATGTCCTAGGACATGGTCAATCTTAGAGAATGTCCCGTGAGCTGATGAGAAGAATGTATATTCTGTGGACTTTGGGTAGAATGTCCTATAGATGTCAGCCATGCCCATTTGTTCTAGCATTCTATTTAGGTCCATTATGTCTTTGTTTATTTTCTGTTTAGAGGATCTGTCCTGTACTGTCAGTGGGGTGTTAAAGTCTCCAGCTATTACAGTATTGTTATCTATCATTTGGTTGAGATCTAGTAGGGTTTGCTTTATGAATCTAGGTGCACCTAGGTTGGGTGCATATATATTGAGTATAGTCATGGCTTCTTGATGAATTGTGCCTTTAATCAGTATGTAGTAGCCATCTTTGTCTTTTATTATTTTTGTTGGTTTGAAAGGTAAGTTATTGGAAATTAAGATTGCCACACCAGCTTTCTTTTGGTTACCATTTGCTTGAAATATCGATTTCCATCCTTTTATTTTCAGTCTAAATGCATCTTTGCAGGTTAGGTGAGTTTCTTGAAGACAGCAGATACTTGGATTGTATTTTTTTATCCATTGGGCCAGTCTACGTCTCTTGAGCGGGGAGTTCAAGCCATTCACATTTATTGAGAAAACTGATAAGTGAGACAGTTTTTTGTTCAGCTTGTTGGGTAGAACTTCATTGTGATGTTTTCTCTCCTGGGCCATTGTGGTATCTGGAATTTGATCTTTAGCTCTTGAGTAGTTTTACATTCGTGGATCTTTCTTGTGCTGATCCGTGTGTAATTCTCTTTTGAGTACTTCTTGGAGGGCTGGTCTTGTCTTGGTGAATTCCCTCAACCTTTGTTTATCTGAGAATGTCTTGATTTCTCCTTCGTATAGAAAACTTAGCTTAGCTGGGTACAAGATTCTAGGCTGGGCATTATTCTGTTTCAGAAGCGTGAAAATGGGGCCCCAACCTCTTCTTGCTTGTAAGATTTCAGCTGAGAAATCTGGCGTAATTCTGATGGGTTTTCCTTTGTAAGTTACTTGTTTCTTTCTCCTTACAGCTCGGAGAAGTGACTCTTTAGTGGATATTTTGGTCAGCCTGATGACTACGTGGCGTGGTGTTTTCCTATTTGCTATGAATCTCCCAGGGGTCCTTTGAGCTTCTTGAATCTGTATGTCTATAGTATTGGCAAGGCCTGGAAAATTTTCCTCGATTATGTCTTCAAATAGCTTGTCCAACCCTTGCTTGTTATCTTCTTCACCCTCAGGAATGCCAATAACTATCAACTTAGGTTTCTTCACATAATCCCACATTTCTTGAAGACTCAGATCATTTCTCTTACTTTTTCGATCTATCTCTGTGACTGACTTATTTAGTTGGAAAGAGTTATCTTCAATTTCTGAGATTCTTTCCTCTGTTTGATCTACCCTGCTCTTGAGACTTTCCACAGTGTTTTGTAGCTCTCTGAGTGAATTCTTCACTTCTAGGAGTTCAGTTTGGTTTTTCTTCAATATTTCAATTTCTTTAGTTAATTTTTCCTCCAAATCCTGTATTTTTTTTTGTGTTTTCCTTGTGTTTTTTATCCATTGATTCTTGTATATTATTCAGCTTGTTTATAATCCATAATTGGAATTCTTCCTGTGACATGTTGGTGTTTTGAGTCTGGTTTGTGTCAAATGGTTGGGAGCTGGTATTTCTCTTTGGGGATGAGCTTTCCATTTGATTCTTTATGCTCTCCGTGTTTTTTCGCTGGGCCCTTCCCATCTAGATTTATCGTTGGATCTTTACTTATAGGTTTAGTCTGGTTAACAGGACTCTTTGTGCTCTATTCTTAGGCTGTGAAACAGTCTAGGTATGTTGCTTCTTTTGGCAAGAGGGGGAGACTGTTGTGTATTGTTCAGAGATTTTTCTGTTTCTGTTCGGGGACTGCTTCCGATGGGTCCAATCCTAGAGGATTGGAGTGATCCAGGACCGCTTTGGTGAGTTAGGACACTGTGTTGTGGTCTTTCAGAAGGCAGGCAGGGTCCACACTAATAGTAGACCGAAATTCTCTTTGTTTGTTTGTTTGTTTCCCTTTGGTTCTTCCTCTATAGGGGAGGTTTCTGACTTTATCCGCTGGCAAGATACTAGCTATAGGGAGAGGACGGTGACTTCACTTGCTCAGTGCCCCAGTTGCTGTAGCTCCCACGGGCAAAAGTCTGTCTTGGCCCAATGTCCCCAGGGATCAGGTTCCACACTCTCGCTTCTGGAGAAGTATTCAGTGTTTACACTTGGGCAGGGATCCTATATAAGGTCCATGGACCAGGGGAGAGGGCCGTCCAGGGTGCCTCTTGGTACCCTATTACTCCGCAGTGACTTGGCTGTGGGCCCTAGAGTGGCGATTGCGTGCCCGCAGATCTCCGGCCCTGGGGGTGACTGCTCAGGATCCAGTATGTACCAGAGCCAGGGACCTGGCCCGTTCCGAAGCTCACCGTGGGTCCCCAGTTAGAAGGCGAAAAGAGAGGAGAAAGAGAAGAGAGAAAAAAAAAAAAAAGAAAAAAGAAAAAAGAAAAGGAAGGAAAGAAAAGAAAGAGGAGAAAACGAAAGAGAAAAGAAAAAAAAGAAGAAAAAGAAAGAAAGAAAAAGAAAAAAAAAAAAGAAAAGAAACGCAAAAAGCCAAACCAAAAAGCACCAAAAATGCCAACAAAAATGAACAAAAACAACCTACATAGCACCTCACCACACCGCAAGGCAGAAAGATACACAAATCTGAAGTATATAATTCAGTGACTCAATGTTTTTTTTTTGTTTGTTTGTTTGTTTTACGCCTTAGCACAGCTCCACCCCTTCACGCCCGCCCGGCTGGGTCCCGGGCGGTTTCGCAGTGGATTTCAAGATGGCGTCTGCGCGCCCGCACAGCTCCGAGGGTGGTGGGGATCCAACCTCCGCGCTCAAAAAGGCGAGGCAGCCAGAGGCCCAGAGGGCAAAGGTGCCCGCCGAGGCTGTCCGACGCCAGAAAAAAAAAAAAAGAAAAAGAAAAGAAAAGGAAAAAAAAGAAAAAAACCCCCCAAAAAACAAAAACAAACACAAACACAAACACAAACAAACAAAACCCAGAAGAAATTTACCAAGAATAAAATATACAGTTCGGCGAGCCTATTCTTCTTGTTCGTGGTTGTTTTTTTTTTTTTTTTTTTTTTTTGCCTTAGCGCAGCTCTGCCCCTTCACCCCGAGCACGGCCCCGGCATATCCTGCACTCCTGGCGTTGGTTCAGAGACCAGCGGAGGGCGCCGGGCAGAGAGAGCCACTCGGCCGAAAAAGGCAGCACGGGCAGAAAGAGCCGCTGGGCACTTTTTGGCTCCCGAGCGGTTTCACCCTCGCTTTCAAGATGGCGCCTGCCGAGCTCCGGGGCTGGAGGGGACCGGCTCCCCGGCAGGCAGAGACCGCCACTGCCCAGGGGCTGGCCAGCAAGGACACGCACCAAGGGTGACCGGCTGGAGAACTGCCGAAAAAGGCAGCACGGGGTACGACGCTATTTGCTGTCTGGGAGTCTTTTGTGTTTTTCCGCCCTGGGGCAGATCCGTCCCTCCTCGCCAAGCGCTGTCTCAGCTGAGAGCCCCCAGGTTCTAAGGTAATTTCGCAAAAAAGCCTGTCTGCAATACGCCACGTATCCCTCAGTGATTCTGCGCTGGCCTGGGTCAGGGCTCTGTTCAATTGGGAGCGGAGGGCAAGCCGCTTTCCCGAGAGGCTGCACCCGCCCCGGCTGGGGGCGGGTGTATCCGACCCGCGCTCCGCTGGCTAGTGTCTGTCCCGCGTTCCCAATTTTCGTTCACCTCAGACCTCACTCGCTCTGTTTGTCCCACGCTGATTCTCCGTGGATTCACACCGCTGTTCCTGTGTGGGAGCGGTCTTCTAGCGTTGTGGCAGGTCCGGATCGATGCCTTCCTTCCCGGGAGCGCAGATTCAGGCCGTCACCACCACTCCGCCATCTTTTAACTTTGTTGATTTTTTTAAAAAAATACATTATATACAGTAGAATTTTTGGCATCTCCTCTATTTATTTATTTATTTGTTTTTTCTTGAGACAGTGTCTTGCTCTGTTTCCCAGGCTAGAGTACCCTCGCATCAGCCTAGCTCACAGCAACCTCAAACTCCTGGGCTCAAGCAATCTACCTGCCTCAGCCTCCCAAGTAGGTGGGACTATAAGTGCATGTCATTATGCCTAGCTAATTTTTTCTACTTTTAGTAGAGACGGGGGTCTTGCTCTTACTCAGACTGGTCTCAAACTCCTGGCCTCAAGCTATCCTCCCACCTTGGCCTCCTAGAGTACTAGGATTATAGGCATGAGCCACTGCGCCTGGCCTCCAGTTCCATTTTTAAGTTTAGAATTAGCTCGTGAATTTCTTTAAAAAATCTTGCTAGGATTTTGATTGGGATTGAGCTAAATCTATAAGTCTCTGGCTGATTTTAAGATTTATTATTTATCTTTCTTGTTAAATTTTTATTACAGAATTTTTTCATATACATAATTCTTATATTGATTACAAGTAGAAATGATAATTTGTCAGTATAGCATAAAACATACATTATTGGAGTTAATTGCATCTGTTTCTTTTCTTTCTTTTCTTTTCTTATTTCAGAGTATTATTCATCTTTTGTTTTCAGCAATTTTGTTATGGCATTTCTCAGTATATTTTTCTTTATATCTGTGCTACGTGAGCTTTATAGGATTTCTTGAATCTCTGCCTTGAATTTTAAAATCAGTTCTTAAAAAATTCTTAGTCACAATCTTCTAAACTGTTCCTTCTGCCCATTTCACTCTTTCCTCTGCTTCTAGAACTACAATTATGTATTTTTAGACATTTGTACTATATTTTAAATGTCTGTTATGTTATTATCTGTATTTTCTATCTCTGTGGAGCTCCTTGCTTCAGTCTGGATATTTTCTTTTGACCTACCTTCCAATTCACTCATTCTTTGTTTAGCTAGCTTGATTAGTTGCTATCAGCAAAAAAGATGTTCTGAAACCTCCAAGTTAGTCCTTATTAGAAGCAGAATTTATTTATCCCTTCTTTTTAAAAGTAAATTTTTATACAAGTTATTAAACTTGCTTTCAAAAAGGTATTAAAACATCATCCACTCTAGGATAGATCTAGAAGAGGAAATGTTTTCAGTTAAGTGATATATCCTAGCTTTTTAGTTGGGATATGTCAATTTTTATTTGGTAATTATGTTCATTGCTTGATGGTAACAAAAAGTAGAATTCATGAGTTTAACTTATTGAGAATATAGCAGGATGCTCTGATTAAACGATTCTTAGCTTTACCTCTAAAACATGTATGCACAAAACATACCCAAAGCAGCATAGCAAAGGCTTAAAGAAGTGAACTGAGATTTAAACCACCATCCATAAAACAAGACAGATCTTACAGTCTGAATGTAACCAGACTAATTGCCTCCTAAAATAAAAACTTTCACATTTTCAGGAGGATTATGACAGAAACCAGAGTTATACAATATAACATTAACAATGACCAGATGCAACTCAAAATTAATTGACACATAAAGACCTAGGAAAATGTGGCATATTTTTAAAGGGAAAGACACTCAACAGATATCAAGCCCAAGATGACCCAGATTTTAGAATTATTAGACAAGGACTTTACAGCAGCTATTGTAACTGTTACTATTTTTTATAACATTTATAACAAATACAACTGAAATGAATAAAGGGATAGGAAACATCAGCAGAGAAATAAAAATATAAAAAGCAACTCAATGAAAAATATAAAACTGAAAATTATAATATGTTAAATACAAAGTTTACTGGATGGGCTCAATGACAGAATATATATACAACAGACACAAATATCAGTAAACTTGAAGATAGATCAATGGAAATTACACAGATCAAGAACAGAAAAAAGTTGATAAAAAATTGTACAAGACTGAAGGACCTTTGGAATGATAATAAAACGTCTAATGTAAGTGACATTGACTGGGAATGGTGGCTGACATTTGTAATCCTAGCACTTTGGGAGGCTGAAGTGGGAGGATCAATTGAGACCAGGATTTTGAGACCAGCCTGGACAACAAAATGAAACCCCTATCTCTACAAAAAAACTAAAAATTAGCCAGGCATGGTGGCATGTGCCTGTAGTCCTAGCTACTCAGGGGACTGAGAGGATTGCTTGGGCCCGGGAGCTCAAGGTTGCAGTGAGCTATGATCATGCCACTGCACTCTAGCCTGGGTGACAGAGTGAGACCCTGTTTCTAAAAAAAATAGAATACAGTAAAAATAAAATAAATGACATTGGAGTCCCATAGGAGAGGGTACAGATTAGGGCAGAAATATATTTGATGAATAATATTTGAAAACATCCTAAATTCAGTGAGATGTAAAAATTCATACAATCTAGAAGCCTAGTAAATTTCAAATAGCATAAATTCTAAGAAAGCCATGCATAGACACATCATAATCAAACTGCAAAAAACCAGAGATATTACAAACAAAACTAAATACATTACATAGAGGGGAATAACAATTTGAATGACTATGCATTTCTCATCAAAATCCATCAAGACCAATAGTCAACGAAGCAATTTCTTTAAAGTATTGACAAAATACAAACAAACAAACAAAAAAAACCCTTTCAACTCAGATTATATACCCAGCAAAGATATCCTTTGAGAATGGAGGGGAAATAAAGGTATTTTCAAATCAAGAAACAACAAACTACAAGAAGAAATTCAAGGAAGTTCTTTAGGCTAAAGGAAAAAAAAATTAATAGAGGAAAAATAGAATGATTAGCAATACATGAAAAGATTGGAAAAATAGTAACAAAATTCATCCCAAACAATTAAACAGACTGATTTTGATAGCTAGATATAAACGTCAAAGCCTTAAATTAGCTTTTTGCCCTAATTATTGAGTTTTTTCAAACGTTTTATTTTCCATTTCTAAATAAAGCCATAAATTCAGCAGAGTTATGTAGCAGAAGCTGTGCTGTGCTTCCAGAGGTCCTCATCTCCCCAGTTGCCTGAAATGTTGGCTGCTGCAGGCTCACAGTGAGTGAGACACATTCAGGAATTGCTCTCATTCAAAGGGAGCTGCCTCAGCTACCTTCTGCCTCTTTCCCAGAGGCAGCCCACACTGGTCTCTGTTGCAGTACAAAAGCCCAGATGCACTGTCTCTATCTGGGACAACTCTGAAGGGTCCTTGCAGCTCCAACGCTCCCTGTAGGGTCAGCTGATGGCCTTCATTCTAAGGGCATCACAATGTAAATTTGTCGTCTGCAGGATCTTATTTCATTACTCTCTTTCAGGTATTGTTCCTGGGGCCCTCCCCAACAAATCTCCTGCATGCAAATCTCCTGGGCAAACTGACCCAAGAGAGTTTATCATACACAAAACCCTTCTAAAGCTGACTTGCTGAAAAACTGTGAAAGAGGAGGAGGCGAGAAAAAAAAAACAAACATCACAATAACTTTCAGTCAAAGATAATTTCTGAGATTGCTTCTCTCAGTCTGATTGGCTAAATAAAACACACTCATAGGAACCCTGTAGGAAGTCAAATGATACTGTTGTGAGCTGCTTTCTAACAAGATTTCACCTTGATAGATCCATGTATGGGTCCAATCTACCAACAGTCTGCAGTGCCAAAGATAAAATAATGAATATGATTAAAAAATGGAAACAGTAGAAAAAGCTCTCTTAAGCCACAAAATGCATAGAGAAATAGATGCTGGGTTATCGTAAGGAGCCACAGCATTCATAGCAAATAGACCAGATCTTCCTTTAGAAGCAATGACAGATTTATGCCAGAAAAACCATCTCAATTTTTTTCCTTAGCTTAGGCACATTTTTTTTTTTTTTTAAACATCACATGAACACTCTCAATCATTCTAAAATGATGAGGATTAAAGGTGTTCGGGTTGAGGCTTTTTCTTATTCTATTTCTAAAATTTGAAAAAAAAATTCAGTCAATCTTAATAATCTCTTGCATTATATACCCCCCTAGAGTTCAGAGTACACTATTATATACAGTACGTCATTTGTATTTTTGTTATTATCCACACAATGCATGATTGTTGTGGAATTGTTGAAAACTACAGGGAAGCAAAAAGTACATAACAGATTATAGGTAAGTCTAGTACCAAGAAAACATTGTGGTAGACATTTCATTGTGCCTTCCTTGTATCCCTTCCTCCCAAAAAGTGCACAATTTTTCCTATAGGGACCCCTAACCTCCTTCCCTCCCTCCCTACCCCCAATTCAATTCAGATGTAGATATGACTTATTCTACTAGTCAAATAAAAGGGGTTTTGTCTCAGGCCTAATAAAATGCTAAAATTATTTGCTCAGGGAATGATATATAAGACAAGACAGGCCAAGGAATACTGGGACATTTGAGGCAGCAACTGAGGAAGATGTATTTGGGTTTTTGTTTGTTTGTTTGGGGTTTTTTTCTTCATTAACCTGGCAGGAAATGGCATATGGCCATCTTGGCCACCACACACAGTCCTGCCTGAGACTAAAGCTAACAACAAAAACAGAGTAAAGGTGAAGCCAAAGAGCTTGTGACAACATTTAAACGTTTTAATCCAGTTGCACCTGAATAGCTTTTGATATTTTCAGTTCATATGAGTTCCTTTTTTCTTAAGCCTACTTGAATTTTGTTCGTATTACTTAAAACCGAAAGAGCTGTAATAATACAATAGCAACAACTGTTCATACTTTGTTTATTTTTTCCTGGCTATATTTCGATGGATAGATCAATATAATAGCTAACAAAGAGACAACAAAATCGGGAATTATTTCATTTTTATACTTAAAATTATCCAGGATGGCACACAAGGCAAATATTGTATTATTAATTGTATTTTACAGATAAGCAAAATCATGACTAAAGTATCATGCCTAAAGGGAACAAGGGATAAAGCTAGGAAGTCAGATTTTGGACTGAAACTCATGTCTTGTTAATATCGTTTGTTTTTATACCATATGACATCGTTATCTTTCGTCATCCTAACAATGTATTTCCTGAATATTAGTAAGGATTACCTATAATGTGAGAGTTAAAGTGAAGGAAGAAATTATGAGTGTATAAAGACATTGTCGATCCTCAACATTAGAAATCTAGGAAATAATGATATTGAAGAGAGAGCTAGGACTTGCTAACGTATGGATGAGGGTTTAAAAACATTCATTCCTTTATTCAACGTATATGTATTTCATGCCTTCTGTGTTCCTGGCCTGTGTCAGGACACTGGGAATGTAATTACGATGAAATCCTAATTGGTCCCTGCCCTCATGGAATTACAGAGCAGGTGGATGAAACAGACCACATCCAAGTAAATACACAAATGGTATGAAAATCTCAACTCTGGCATGTTCTATGTAGGGGAGATCTTTTGGTGTTAAAGAGTTCATAACAAGGCAATTTGACATGATGAGGAAAGTTAAGGAAAGTCCTTGGAGGGAATGATATTTAAATTGATACATGAGCAGGCTTAACGGAGAATGGAAAAGTGTTCCAACGCAAAGGAAAATCACATGCAAAAATGCTGTGAAGGTGAGGGTTTCTACAAAAAGCAGGTACAGCTATGACAAGGTTGGTTGAGTCAAGACCAGTCAGAGCAAGTGTTGGCATGACTAAAGGTATGGATGACTTTGATCTTTTTCAAAGCTTAGACTTTTAAGGTTGGTTGTTAATTTTTAAAAACAGATTTATTCCCATTCTCTCCCAACATACAAGTTCAGAAACATTTTTTGCCACACCAGCTAGCTTCCTATTGTTTTTTTAAAAAAAATCTATAGAGAAAGAGATCCTTTCAGCAGAATATAACTTAAGAGTTAACACGTTTTTTTTTCCCTTTCTAATATTTAGTCTAAATTTCTCTTGCTTCAATTTTAAGCTATTTTAAGATAATACCTTTTCAGTGCTAATCTTTCTGAGAATTACACAATTTAGATGTGGAAGAGATCTTAAAGATATTTTAAAATAGTGCTTTAATTTTAAGGATGAAGAAACTCAGGCCCCCCATTGTGATTTACACAAGGTCGCCTAGTTAAAATGGCAGAAATGACTAGTTATTTCTCAAAAAATTTTTTTTTACCAAACTAAATCCCAGTTTCTATATCCAACCATTATCTTGTCAATCCTTTAATCCTTTTCATTGACTCTATGGTTTCCCCACATCTCTGTTAAGCTGTAGAGCTCAAAGCACGTCACAGAGAACCGTAATAACAGCGTACTGAAATGAAGCGCAGTAGGTTAGATTCCTGTAGAGTTTTCACATTATATCCCTAAAATATCTGTGTCTCAATTTTGCAAATGTATCTAGCACATTTGAATAAAACTGTACATTTTATTACAGATATGTAAAAACCTGTCACAATACAACTACAATTGACTCTGAAAACTCATATATATTGCACAGTGTAGATTTGTCAAATAATTTATTTTTTAAAATAGGAAGTAGTCTAAACATTACTTTTGAAAAGAGATCATAGATAAGGCAGCAACAAAGAGACATTTGTAATTAGATAGTGAAAAACGTCTGTTATTAAAGTAATTGTTGAATTTTCCTTTTCTTTGAATTAAGGTATATATTTTACCATAAATTGCCTAGTATAACAGATTTATTGACTGCCTAGGAATTCACATTTGTTGTAAATTTATTTTCCCCTTTTTTCCTTGCTCTTAAATCTTTTTCAGAGTTAATTTTAGAGTTTAAATCTGCCTTGGTTTTTACCTGTCATCATTCGTTTATTCTTTGATAATGAAATGAATTAATAATTCTTAGCAATCATAAATGGAACCATCCTCCATCTATCATGAGCTAATTATACAGGAAAAATACTGCTTTTGAATAAAGTGTCACATAAGAGATAAAGTAACATAAAAAGCAAACGATTGCTTCTTCATATTGTGCATAAATTAATATATTTGTTATAGTGATATAGACATACAATAAAAATTAAAGAGTACCTATAAATGTATAATGAAAAGCAATCATCTTCCCATTTTTGGTGTTTATTACCATTTAATCTTTATTTTTAGAACTTTCAGTAATGTTGTTAGAGCTCTATTTTTGCTTTCTCAACCTCAGCCAACATAACAGTTTTCATCAAGGTAAGATGAAGTTAACATACTCCTTGCCCTTCTAGTGGTTCTTCTCTCTCTACTGTTAACTTTCTACCTTTTCTCAAATATCCCTACATTTTCATATTTTCTAGGCTGTTAAAATTAACATTATATTCATAATTTTTGCCTGAGTTTTGTATAGATTTATTCATAATGTTGAAAACCAATAAACTGTATTGACATTATTATAAATGTATCAACTTCATTTAAGCCTATGCCAGATTAAGAACTCCTTACTTTATTGGTAGAGAGTTTATTGGTCCAATATTCATCCAAAATTATGATCTCTGAGTGCTCTGAGGAGAGTATTTCTAGGTCAAATAGAATTGATTCTCTTATACTCCTTTGCTTAAAATTATTTCATGTCTTGGTTGGATTCCTATTTGGATCAGGATTTTCTCATACATAACTTGGCTTTTCCTGGACTCTCTAACTGCCTTTCCTTTTTCTTCCTGACCAAAAAACAAAACAACAAAAAGCTCCATATGTAAGAGTGTGTGTGTGTGTGTGTGTGTGTGTGTGTCTGATACACACACACTGCATGAGCTCTTTTCCCAGAAATATATAATTCTCAATGTGCTATAAATCTACTTCAATCTAAGATTAGAGCCACTTGGTCAAAAAATATTAGCCTAGAACTTCTCTGCTCTCAACAGTTACATCTACACTTGTTTGGATTGCATGAACTCTTGTTTCTCACATGAGCTCTGTTTTTTTGTTTTCTTCTTCATTTTCCTAGATTATAACAAGAAAAGTACTAAGAAAAGACACACAAATGATAAATGTCAAAAGTCTTGAACATTTCAAATGTCCCCAATTGATTGATGGTTTGGGGAGGTGTAGAATTCTAGATTTAATATATTTTTCTCCTGAGAATTTTAAAGGCATTCATTAACTTTTAGCATTCCATATTGCCTGTCTACTTTTCCGTACTTTGTACATATCTTCTTTTGAGTTTTGGTATTTTTTTCAATTTAACAATTTTAGGATCTTTTCATTATTCTTGATATTACATAGATGTGAAGAGGTATAGCTCTTTTCACCTTCATCAATGGACCCTTTCATTTTAAAGATGCATAGTTCCCTTCCATTCTGGAAGGTCTTCCTGTGTAATTTCTTTGATAACTTTCTGTCCTTTATTTTTTTTAACTCTCCTTCTAGGAGTGCTATTAGCCAGATGTTGAATATTCTGTAATAACTCTCCAATTCCCAAGTTTTAGCAAATATATCTTATGATTAATTGTTTGCTCTTAGTGCTGAGATATAATATTTACATCAATTTCTAATTATTCAATTGATTTTTTAATTTTTGAAATCATATTCTTAATTTATGAGTTATTTTCAAGATCTATAATTCTTCATATTTCATGGCTTATACTCCATGTTTTATAAGTGCAACAGTTTCCTTATTACTCTGGAAGATTAAAATTAGTTTTGGAGTTTTTGTTTTGTTCTGTTTTGGACACAGCTCTGTTTTTTAAGGGATCATTTTGAAGAATTATGTCTTTGTCCTCCTGGGTCAGGTTTTCTTCAAAATTGGGCTATCTTTTTCATACTGCTAGGTTTTTTTCCTAAGTCTGGTAATATTTAACTATTGTTTCGTATTGAATAATGATGAGCTGGGGTGAATTTTAGGTAGCTGTTATGGGTTTCTTTCACCTTTGAATACATTTGTCTTTTTTCTAACAGACTTTTTCTCACAGTGGCAAACTGGACCAGAGTTCTGTGTTATCAACTACAAGGTTTCAATTTAGGGTGATCAAGCAAGGAAATGCTTCAGGTCATACATGGTTTTATCAAATAACAGAGTTAAAATGTGTTTTATTCTAGGCCACCCACGATTACCTGCACCAAATGCCTTGGTTCTCTCAAGAAGCTGCATCAGATTCCTTTATAGAAGACTCTATGGGTTGGTAATGGCTGTTTATATTTGGCTGCTTCTTTCCTGGTTAAACACAGATTGGTCCCGCTCTTTCCTTTACAGACTAGGTTAATACCTCAATTCCTACCTTTGTTCTCATTATGTCTCTCCTTTCTTCTAATTGCAGTACCTTTCTGGGATTCTGATTTGCAGGCTGACTCTCACCTCTACTAGAGTCCTTTAGGGCCAGATTCACAAACTGAAATGCATTGATTATGCAAACAATAGACTTTCCAGCTTCTAGAAATTTAAGATCTCACTTATATTAATTCTGTCATTCTGGGATGATTATGATTTGCACTTCAATGCTATGATCATAATGGGGTCTCTGAGGAAAGAGAAGTTAAAGTATTCCAACCTCCAAAATTGAGAAATAAACTAACCTCATTTAAGTTAATATTGTTCAGTGAATTTTCTTTCCTTTGGTAATGTAGCTGAATTTCTTTTCTTTTTTTGGAGGGGGGATCATCCATTGTGATTTCTGGGAATGAGCTTTATAATATTGTTGTTACACATTACTCTTGAGTGGTTATTGTTGCTAACCTTTGTATTTTTAAGTGTCACTTGAGAGAAATGAAAGCACATATTAAGCAAACAATTTGAGTAAAATTGGTAAACCCTTATTACTTATAAATTAGTAGCTTCTTAGAATGTACTTGGGTTTACCATTAACCATATGGGCATTAAAAAAGAGTTTTATTCTTTCCTGAGCAATTGTATACTGTCATGTTTTTATATATAATTTTTAAACAATTTAAATTCATTTGGCTAACATACCACCATTGTACACAATGGCAAATTGACAGAAAAATAATCTGTATGGAGCAGATGCCGTCAGGGGACTGCCCATTTTCCCAATATTAATTCAGTGCTCACTGGCTTATCTTCCAACTCTCAGCACCTACGTTGCTTTGCCTGAAGTTTTCTGTGTCAGGACGAAACCTGCTTTGCAGATTGTGCAACAGGCCTGAGAATTAACAACCCCAGGTGCAGTCCTCAACCGATGACCAACAGGTGGTAGAGTATAAATAACCCTGCTCTCTCCTACCTTATGCGGAATAACTGTGATGAATGGCTTCCCAGAGCTTCTTAAGCTACTTATGTAGACATCTGTCTTGAAAATGAAGCACTGATAGTGCCTTCTCTTCTCTGCTTACTTCCCCTCTCCCCTACCTGGGGTTACCTCTCAAATAATACGCCTGACACAAATCTTTGTCTCAAATTCAGCATCTGCAGCAACCCACACTGAAACAACCTCTAACAGAGAGAATGACTTTAATTGCTTCATATATTAAAACTATAAATGAAATTAGCCCAGTTGAGCAAGTCTCACTTGAAGCAAAATATTTACATGTTGAAATAATCATTTTTTTAAAAATTTCATTTCATTCTACTTTTCACCTGAATGGTGAAATTTCTTTTACTTTTCCAAAAATGATTATTAGAGATCAGAGGGAAAAGATAAAGAAAGCTTTACTACTTTTTTAAATGAAAAAAATTAACATATATTTTTAAAAACTAGTAAAGGGGTTCTGCTTTCTGAGTTAAGGTGGAGTACTGCAAGTAAAACATAAAATTGTCATTCTCTAATGCACAAAAGAAAAACAAACAAACAAAAAAAACCACACGGAAATGGAATAACCTAATAGAATAAGCATGAAAAACTTTTGAAAAGGGGGAAAAAAGAAAAAACAAAACAGAAGATTCTTTAGCAGATAGTGGCAACCAGAGATAAACCACATGATTTCTAATACTGGTCTCATCTTGTAGGAGCTCTACTAACGAGTTAACAAAATCCCTTGACCACTGACTATTAATGCTTCCCCCAAAATCTGAAATGAGGCAAACATTTTCTTTTTCCTTTTGTACAGAAAAATAATGGTATCTGAAGATGAACCCAAGGAAGAAAAACAAAGGGAATGACTCAATCAGCTCAAGTCTCCATGGATACATAGTAGATTGAAGAAAGTTTCAAGGCCAAGGGTAATCCCCCCATGAAAGAAATATCTGCCCTTCATATAGACATAGCAAAACTTCGTTCAAGACTTTTAGCAAAATCTCAACAGCAGGAGAATATTGTCTCAACTGAGTTCTTCTCACTCATCTCACCTCACGTCACTCATCCTACCATTCCATCTCAATCTGCAGATACATGGATAAGATACACAATCCTCAACTCCATGTGTAGCTTGGAGGGGAAAGCAAACTAGTATTGTATACTAGAGGAGGCCAGTCAGGATCCATTCACTCTATTTAAGAGCAAATGTTGCTATGGACTAACTTAATTTCACCTAAGCATAAGCCATGTGCAAAGAAACAGAATAGCAATAATGCAAATATACTATGAGGCAGGGAAGGAAGAAAGGAGGGAAAGGAAAGAGGAGGAAGGAAAAAATAATAAAGAAGAAGAGGAAGTAGAACATAACAGGAAAATCAGCAATCCAATTCAAAAAACATAAAAATCTCAATGAAAAACATAAAATTACTCATAAATGCTTCACAATAGAAGACAAATTAATAAAAAATGAATTTGATAAAACAACATAACAATAAAATAACATTATGTGATGAAAATGATGAAAGTAGATACAGACACCCCACACCTAGAAATACACTAGTTAGTATCTCAAAGATAAAGAGATAATTCATTAAGCACCCAAAAGGGAAAACAACCTATCAGGGAGAAATATCAGGCAGGCTGACTAGTAACACCTCTGCGGAAAGATTCAATGCCAGAAGGTAATAGCAACATCTACAAATGTCTGAGAGAAAGTAAATATAAACTAAAGATATTATACCCAGTGAAAATGTCATTCAGGAATTTAAAACAAAAACAAAAATAGACAGTCCTGGGCAGGAGACCTGTGTAAATGCCCATGTCCAAATTATTCCTGGTGGGCTAAGATACAGGAATCTGACTACCCAGTGCATTTCATAATCTATTTTTTAAACCTCAATGGATTATTTATGAAATATTTCTTCTAGCTTAGTGATGAGCAACAATCACCACTTTTCCTTTGAGTCTCATGACCATAAGATCAACCCAATGCAAAAAAAGAAATATCTCTTATAATGAAGAAATACTTATTTGAAGTTCATTAATTTATTCAACTTTCAATTATTTTTTAAAAATTAAATTTAATATTTCTTAATCATAATAGCAGTGATTACATGGCCTCTTCTATGTCTGTTTGTCTATTGATCTATCATTCTCTCTACTTACCCTTTTTCTATGTGTAAAATATAAAAATAATAGTTACATAATGTTCATGGTGTTGGATGAAGTTTATAGTTTATTTTATTGTCATTGTTTTTAGTTTGATCTTACAATCACTTTAATTGTTGGATTATTTTATTCTTTTTTTTTCTTTTTTTTTTTTATTTCATCTTATTGTTATGGGGGATACAGAATTGCAGGTTACATACGTTGTCCATGTACCGCCTTTCCCCCCAAGTCAGAGCTCCAGGCGTGTCCGTTCCCCAGGTAGTGTGCGTTGCACCCATCAGGTAGGTATATGTCCCTCCCCCCCTACCCCCCCTTCCCGAGTCAGCACCTTCAAGTGTTACCATTCCCCAAACGGTGTGCAATGCGCTCATTGTGTAGGCATACACCCATCCCCTCCCCCACCCCCCACCTCAGTCTGATATCTGATTGGTGTCGTTCCTAGATGTGTATTTAGGTGATGTTCAGGGAAACCAATTTTCTGGTGAGTACATGTGATGCTTGTTTTTCCATTCTTGGGATACTTCACTTAATAGAATGGGTTCCAACTCTCTCCAGGAGAACCATAGAGATGTCGTATCTTCATTATTCCTTATAGCTGAGTAATATTCCATGGTATACATATACTACAGCTTACTAATCCAATCATGTGTTGATGGGCATTTAGGTTGTTTCCACATCTTTGCTATTGTGAATTGTGCTGCTATAAACATTCGGGTACATGTGTCTTTGTTACAGAATGACCTTTTTTCCTTTGGGTATATGCCCAGTAATGGGATTGCTGGGTCAAATGGCAGGTCTACTTGAATCTGTTTAAGATACCTCCATAATGCTTTCCACAGGGGTTGCACTAGTTTGCAGTCCCACCAGCAGTGTATTAGTGTTCCTGTCTCTCCACACCCACGCCAACATGTGTTGTTTTGGGTTTTTTTGATAAAGGCAATTCTCATTGGGGTTAAGTGATATCTCATTGTGGTTTTGATTTGCATTTCTCTGATGATTAGGGATGTTGAGCATTTTTTCATATGTTTGTTAGCCATTCTTATATCTTCTTTTGAGAAGTTTCTATTCATGTCATTTGCCCACTTTTTGATAGGGTTGCTTGATTTTTTCTTGCTGATTTTCCTGAGTTCTAAATAGATTCTTGTTATCAGTCCTTTTTCTGATGTGTAGTATGCAAAAATTTTTTCCCATTCTGTAGGTGGTCTGTTTATTCTCATGACTGTTTCTTTGGCTGTGCAGAGGCTTTTTAATTTAACCATGTCCCATTCATTTATTTTTTTGCTGCTGTGATGGCCTTAGGGGTCTTCTTCATAAATTCTTTGCCTAGGCCAATGTCTGTAAGAGTCTTTCCTACATTTTCTTCTAGAATTCTGATTGTATCATGCCTAAGGTTTAAGTCTGTTATCCACCGTGATTTGATTTTTGTGAGAGGTGAAAGCTTTCCACTTGCAAGTGCAAGCTTAACATTTTCAGTAGAGTAATACGGAGATAGAGAGGTGGGGGGGAGAGGAGCAAGGAAGAAGGAAAGGAGGAAGAAGGAAGAGGAAGGAGAAGGTGGAGAAGAAGAAAAGGAGAAAAAAAGGAGGTAAAGAATGAAAGCAAACAGGCCAAGATTTCCACAGCAGTGAATTTTGAGGGGGTGAAGATATGGATGAGTATTATTTTCTTATATATACTTTTCCAAATTTTATGAATTATTCAGGACTTTTTTTAAATAAAATAAAATTCAACATTTTTGAAACTCTGCTTTCAGCAGCAAATTATATCTACAATTAAGCTTCTTAGAAGTTCAAGAAACAGTCAACTAGTTACAAAAATGTTGTATAAGAGTCATTAAGCCCACCTATATTGCAGCCGAAAAGGGAGTAAGGAAAAAAAGGAGTTGAAAAGAGTCAAACTGTATTTTGTTCCTCACACTGTTTTTTAATCACAAAATGTATTAAGGATGGGTTGTTCATTTAATAAAAAGCAACTTTTAATGCCACAGAGATATCAGCCGCCTTCTCGTCTACCCAGACTGATTCTGGTTTGCTCTCATTTCAACCAAGACATAGAATCAGCCTCTTCACTGTTTTCCATAAGAAATATGAAAATAGCTATTTCATTTCATAAATTTTATGTCCTTTCCTAAGATTTGGGGGTTACTAGATAAGCTCACATTATATTGTAGCATATTTTATTTGAAAAATGCCATTCAACCTCTCTCCTCTCCAAAGTTCGCTTATTTCATGCTTTTGGTGATAATTGTTTTTTAAAATCTTTCTCCCACAAGGCAGTGCCTGGGGACTCCTATATAAGCTTGTACTCGAGATATTCCTCAGGCAATTAAAATCCCTCTCCTCCTTATAAAGCACAGCTGTTTAAACACGGCCCAGGCCCTAGGGCCATGGTTCCCTGGCCAACCCCATCCCTGCATGTCCATCACTGCAATAAAAACCAGTTAAGTATAAATTTATTACAGCGGTCTCATGCACTTGGAAATTTTTAATATACAAAAGAACAATTCTATTGATTCATTTTGATTTCCTCACTGTGGTGGGAAAATTCTAAGAGGGCTCTGAAGATTTCCACCCCTTTGTATACTTGGGTCTGTAGAATCTGCTCCCCTTGGGTGTGGGTGGGACCTGTGAATACCTGGAGTCATTCCCTCCATTAGGTTACACCCACCGTATGACAAAGTGAATGTGATAATCACTCCCATGATTATACTATATTATGTAAGATTCTGTCATAGGAGACTAAGAAGAGATTCTTTGGCAGGTTTTGAAGAAGGAAGTTGCTATGTTGTAACACCACCACATGGCTAGGATTTGAGCGCAGTCTCTAGTTACAAAGAATAAACCCCAGCCAATAGTCAGCAAGGACATTGATCCTATTATACAACCTCAAGAAACTAAAGGCTGCCACAAACTGCAGTGATGTTGGAAGAGGTCCTCAAACCTGAGATGAGATTGCAGCCCTAGCCAACACCTGGATTTCAGTCTGGTGAGACCCTGAACATGGGATGATACCTGGACTGCTGACCCACAGACACCATGAGATGCCAAGTTTGTGATAATTTTTATATGTAATAGAAAACAAATATACTTGGTAAGTAAGCAAGCAGGAGCAGACAAAAATCAGAATACAAAATACAAACAAGTGGACAAATATATACAGAAAAAATAAACAAAAATTATCTTAAACATAGAATATTTAAGCAATGCTATCAAGCAACTTGAATGAATTAACATCTATTGAACACTGCAGTCATCAAGTGCAGAATACAAATTTTTTTTAACATTCTCGTGGGACATTCACTACGATCTACCATGACTTAGACCATTAAGTGTCTGAATTAACTTAAAATAAATTTGAAAAGATCAACTTTAAAACAAAAGGAAACTTTAAAAGAAAATAATAAAAATAGAAAGAAATTTAATGAAGTAAATGATAAATAGAAAAATTAAATAATCTCTAAAATTGAATCTTTGAAAAGATTAATAAAATTGATAAACTCCTGGCATGATGGATCAAGAAATAGAAAATACAAATGACCTAATTCATGCATATAAGAGGAGACATCAGAATAGATTCTACAATTATGAAACAATAGGGAATACTATGAACAAAATCATGCTAATGAATTCAAAATCTTAGATGAAATTAATAAATTTCTTGAAAAACAAAAATTATAAAAACTGTCACAAGAAGATATTAAAAATCAGAAGAGCCATTTGTCTGTTCAATATTGAGGTCATAATCAAAAGTCATCTCACAAAAATTCTGGGTTCAGATGCCTTCACTGGCGACTTCTATCAAACATTTATGAAAGAAATAAAACCAATCTTAGAAAACTCTTTCAAATTAAAAGTAAGAAGAAACCCAACCAACTTGATTTATAAGACTAGCATAACCCCGATATTAAAACCTGACAAGGAAAATATAAGAAAATAAAATTAAATAAATATCACTCATCATAAACACAAAATGCTTAACGCAATACTAGCAAATAGCATCTAACAATATATAAAAAATAATATATAGTAAATATATGGAGATTATCCCAGGAATACAAGGTTAATTTAACATTAGAAAGTCAATCAGTATAAATGACAATGTTAACAGATAAAAGAAGAAAAATATACCAACACTATAATAATTAGAATGATAAAAACCTTTAGAAAATTAGAAATAAAAGGAAACTTCTTCAACTTGATAGAAAGCACTGATAAAAACCCAAAACCTTTACTTACTGATAAAATGTTGAAAGCTTTGTCTCTAAGATTGCAAACAAGGCCAGAAAACCTAGCCACTAAAGTAAAACAAGGGAAAAAAAAAGAAAGAAAGAAAGAAAGAAAAAGAGAAGCAGAAAGAGTGAAAAGGAGAAAATAAAATTTTTATTATTTCTATAAAACATCAAGCATTTTCAAAACATGTGCCAGGATTAGTGAATTTAGCAAAGCCAAAGAATACAAAGTCAATGACCCAAATTCCATCTAGTTCTATATATTATTCATGAACAATAGAAAAATAAAATTTTAACAATAACTTTTATATCAAAATATTAAATGGCTAGAAATAAATCAAGTAAGATCTCTACACTGAAAACTACAAAATATTGTTGAGAGAAACCAAAGATGATCTAAGTAAATGGAAAAATTACCACGAATTATAAGACAACAATGTCTATTTTCATAAAAGCCGACAACAGAGTGACCTAAATTCCAATCAAAACCACAGCAGGATTTTTAAGGAAATTGACAAACCGGTTCTAAAATGTATAATGAAATGCCAACAATGTTTTTTAACCACAGTAACCTTGAAAGAGAAGTACAAGACTGTATATAAAGCTATAGTGATGAAGATAATATTCTACTGGTATAAATATAGATAAATAGATCGATAGAACAGAACAGAGAGTTCAGAGATACATATATTTGGCCAATTGATTTTTACCAAAGAAAAGAAAACCTTTTAATAAATGCTGACGAAAAAGCTAAGTATCTGTTAAGAAGAAAAAAAAATGAACATCGACCACAACCTAACACCTTACACAAAGGTTAATTTAAGAATTGTTGATCCAATTGTAAAATCTAGTATCATAAAGCCTCTTAAAAATGTCTTTATGATCTCCTAAGACACATAAAAAACCAACAATAAAGGTTTTTTAAATGGATATATTGGAATTCATCAAATTGCACAATTAAGAAAATGAAAATATAAGCTACTGGCTCAAGGAAAATATTTGCAGTAAATACTCTGACAAAAGACTTATATTCACAAAATATATATATTTAAAACTGCTGCAAATCAATACTAAAAAGAAAAATCCAACAAAAAAGTACAAATGTCTAAACAGACACTCACAATAGAAGGTAGATAATTGGTGAATAAGTTCAAGAAAAGGTTTCAACATCATTAGTTATCAAGCAAACACAAAATAAAACCAAAGTGAGCTTTCATTTTATATCCACTAGACTAGTGAAATTTAAAATGACTTACAATAAGATGTTGGTAAGCAGGTGAAGTAACTGAAACTTTCATACATTTTGGTAGGAACATAAAAAATTATTACAACTTAGGATTCATGTCTGGCAGTTTCTTATAAAGTAAAACATCAATGCCCTAATGCATAGAAATTCCACACTTAGCTATTTACTCAGGACACGTGAAAATGTATCTAAAAATGACTTGCTTAAGCATGTTCTTAACAGCTTTGCTTATAATACTGTTAAATTAAAATTATAATATTGTTAAATAAAAAAAGTATTCAATGATACTTGTTAAAGCACAGCAAGAGCCAGACCCCATCTCTCCTAAAAATAGAAAAAATTAGCTGTGTGTGGTGGTAAGCCCCTATAGTACCAGCTACTCAGGAGGCTGAGACAGGAGGATAGGTTGAACCCAGGAGTTTGAGGTTGCAGTGAGCTATGATCATGCCACTGCACTCATGGGGACAGGGGGACAGAGCAAGACTCTGTCTCAAAAAAAGAAAAAAAAAAAAAAAAAAAAGCACAGTAAGGCAGGCTTTATTCAGGACTATTTTGATAAGTATAGGGACCACAGCAATGAGTTCTTGCAGCTGGAGGAGAGATATTGGGCTCAACTCTGACTACAGCATGGAAAAGTGAGAATTTATAGACAAGGAGCAGTGTGGGGGTCAGTGGATGGAAAATTATTAAGAGGAAACATCAGCGGTAAGGGAGATTCTGGCTAAACCTACCTAACAGGATTTGTGCTGAAAATAGGCCAGGATGATCAGAACATCACCTGGGGTTGGCAGAGGATGAAGAATCTGATCTGAAATCAAGAATGATCAAATATCGAGGATGAGGTATTCTTGCTAAACTAACTTAGCAGAATTCTTTGCTATAACTAATTTTTTTTTTTTAAATTTTAGAATATTATGGGAGTACAAATGTTTTGGTTACATGGATTGCTATTGTACTGCCTGAGACTAAGTTATATGTGTGCCCATCTCCCAGATAGTGTACATTGTACCCATTAGGTATGATTTCACCCATCCTCTTCCTCCCTCACCCACCTGTTTGATTTCCATTGAGTTTTAATTCCTATTGTGCACATGAGTGCTGTTTGGCTAGTTCCAGTTTAATAGTGAGTACATGTGGTGTTTGTTTTTCTATTGTGATACTTCACTTAGGAGAATGGTCTCCAGTTACATCCAAATTGTTACAAAAGGTATTAATTCATTTTTTATGGCTGAGTAGTACTCTGTGATATACATATACCATATTTTGTTAATCTACTCATGAATTGATGGACACTCGGGTTGATTTCACATCTTTGCAATTGTGAATTGTGCTGCTATAAACATTTGAGTGCGGGTGTCTTTTTGATAAAATGACTTCTTTTCCTTTGGGTAAATACCCAGTAGTGGAATTGCTGGGTCAAATGGTGGGTCTAATTTTAGTTCTTTGGGGAATCTCCATCTATTTTCCATAGAGCAGTTTGCAGTTCTAGCAACGGTGTATAAGTGTTCCTTTCTTTCTGCATCTACACCAGCATCTATTGTTTTGAGACTTTTTGATAAAAGTCATTCTCATTGGGCTTAGGTGATATTTCATTGTGGTTTTGATTTGCATTTCCCTGATGATTAATGACGTTGAACACTTTTTCATATGTTTATTGGCCATGTGTCTATTTTCTTTTGAAAAGGTTCTGTTCATGTCTTTTGTCCACTTTTTAATGGGGTTGTTTGATTTTTTTTTCTTGCTGATTTGCTTGAGTTCTTTGTAGATTATTAGCCCTTCATTGGATGTATAGCATGTGAATATTTTATAAAGAAGTGCACAGATGGGCCTAGCAGAAGATTTGGAAGCTGGACTAAAGTCTGACCAAGCCAAGAATCTTTGTCAATAGTCAAAACCTACAAACAACCCAAATACCTTCGTTAGGAGAATGCTATAAACAACTTGTAGTATATTCATATGATAAAATACTAGTGGGCAATAAAAAGGAACAAAGTATTCATATGTGCAGCTATATGGATGGATCTCAACATTATGCTGTTTGAAAGAAGCCAGACACAAAAAAATACGTGCTCCATATGAAGCCATTCATAGGAACTCAAAGAACTGGCACAATTAATTTGCGATGATAGAAATCAGAATATGTAGAGTCAGTGAGGGGATCTGCTGAAAAGGGGCAGGAGGGTAATCAAAAACTTCTTTCTCTTCAGATGTACACAAAAGTTAAAATTTATCACAACGGACATTTGAGATCTGTGCCTTTTATTACATGTGAATTATAACTCACCTTAAAAATGTGAATTGGAATTCTTTCACAAATATTCAAGATGCATTGTTATTTTTTAAAGTTCCATTATTAATTTCACTTATACATACAAATTAGCTTTTCTCTTAGAAAAGTCTTCTTGGTATTTCAACAACAAAATGCCCTGTCTGGAACAAAGTGCTCTTATGATTTTGCCACATAGAAAGAAAACAGCATTATCATTGTGTTTTATTAAATATTATTATGTGGATAGATAATTGTTTAGAGACTAAATTACCCATGTCTTTAGTACTAATTCTGACAGCCACAACAATACAAGTAATTGTATCTATCATTTCTTTAAGTGCTTGGGGAAGTACTAGGCACTTGATGTGTTGTCTCCTGTAGCCTCACAACCACCTTCTTTCCCCCATGAGGAAAACCAAGCTGAGAGCAGTTATATAACTTGCTCAAGTTCACATGGTTTGGAAGTCTGAGCCTGTTTTTGAATACAAGTCTAATGAGACAGACACAGCTCTATTCAGCAGACAATACTGTCTCTTAATTTGATGTTTGACATCATTCCTTCAGTACAACAAACTTATCGATACTTTAAAATTGTTACAGACTGATGTATTAGTCAGGGTTTAATTAGAGATACAAAACTACTAGTACAATTTACATATACACAATTATATGCATGTATAATACCAAGTATAAAATTTAAAATAATAAAGTTATATATACATCTACAAAACTATCTATATCTATATACCTATATCTCTAGGAATGTGTTACTGGGATTTGACCTTAATCTCTGTAAGGATGTTGTTGTCTTAATATCTGATGCAGGTAGTTGGTAAAGGAAGATGGTTGTAAAGTTTGGGAGACCTAGCATGCTTCGATCCCCAATCACTAGCCAGAGGCCATGAGTCTAGCAGAGCTCTATACCAGTTTTTGTTGACTTTGGTCTTACTGGTGTGTTCAGCAAATGCTGATACCCTTCATCACAGAGCTAAACACACACATCTGGCCCAGAGGCAAAGGAGGTAAAGGAGGATCTGGGAGAAGGAAGACAGTTATAGGCCTGGCTGCTGCCTCATGCCAACATGTGGGCCAGCCAACAAGTGACAGTATGTTAAAATGGCTGCTGCTCCCCTTCTGCCTCTCAGCTCCCTCCCAGGAACCTCTCATGTAGCCCATAATAACTGGAAACATGCAAGAAGGGGAATTCTGGGTGATGCAGTTCAGCACAGTCACATTGACACATTCTAAAGCCACCGTGAGTGAGTTGGACATGAATGCTACTTATAGAATTAGCCAATTAAAAATCTAGCGTAGAATTGTAAAGGGCATTCTCCAGAGTGTCAGCCTTGCTCCATGTTTTTCTAGCTGCTGAATGTGAACAAGTTACTAGAATTCTGTGAACTTGAGAATCCTTATATAGAAAATAAAGATAATAGCAGAGCCTATTAATAACACTGCTATTAAGACCAAAAGAGAAGAAACATGTTCAAGAGAAAGCAAACTTAGAAGAGTATTTGACACATGACAATCAGTAAATATATCTATTATTATTATACAATAAGCAAAATTTCTCAAATCACAAGAGTCCTGTTTTTTACTTTAAATGTAAAAGATAATTTAAAGTATCTTATAATTTTGAACCTATAAAATTACAACACAATGTACCTTTGTAAACTTAGGTCACATAAATGTAAATATATATATTTTTTAAATTGCTGAAAGTCTACATGGATCAGTGAAAATTCAGTTTGAAATAGGCATTTGTCAAGTCACAGTGCTAAAGAATCTGTTTAAAAGTAGCCTATCACTATGCTTCTATAGAGGATTTATAATGAAAATAAGGCTTTGAAATTATACACACACACACATAATTCCATAAAATTCTATTGTGCAGCAATATTATATTTATTCTAGATATGATAATCATATCATATAGTTTAAATATAATATTGCTACAGAAGTAGAGTTTTTCTGGTCCATTTAATAATCACATTCTATAACAAAACCAGTTGGTTGTAGGCTGATGTATGGAATTTCAGATGGGGAGTAAGAATGCTCAGAGGAGGTACAGCTAAATTGTTTAGTGCTCTCTTTGAAGGACAGAAGTGGAGTAAATCATGTCTTTATCAGCAGTCTATGTCCACCCACAACATCTGCTCAAAAAATCTACCTGATAGTCCACAAACTTAGCTCCAAAACAAAAATATCTGCTGAAGTATATAATGATTCAAGAAATGGAGATCTACCTTTATTTAACTATATGCAGAATACATTTATCAATGCAGAAAGTGAGTTTAGCAAGGTCTCAAAATACAGGGTCAATATGCAAAAACCAATTGTATTTCTGTGTACTAGAAAAATGAAATAAAAAATATATGTTAAAATATATTTTAAAAAATACTACTTATCAAGGCCTAAAAAGCTAAAATGCTTTGTAACAAATTTGAAAATACAGATTCAAGACTTGCACACAGAAAC
Source organism: Eulemur rufifrons (assembly GCF_041146395.1). Taxonomy (NCBI): domain Eukaryota; kingdom Metazoa; phylum Chordata; class Mammalia; order Primates; family Lemuridae; genus Eulemur; species Eulemur rufifrons. The sequence continues at coordinate 178,685,124 of NC_090989.1, read as the reverse complement.
TACATAATATGGCTAAGAGTAATTATAAAACACCTAAGTTAAAAAAAAGGTGAATTAAACCATGTTCATGGACCAGAAGACTAAGTATTGTTAGAATGTCAGTTCTGTCCGTATTGACCTCTAGATTCAACATTAAATCAATCAAAATCCCTGCAGAACTTTCTGATTCTAAACTTCATATGAAAATGTAAAAGGTCTAGCTTAAACAATTTTGAAAATGAAGAATTGAGTTGGAGGACTTGCACTACCTAGTTTGAAATTTACTGTAAAGCTACAGTACTCAATAAATTAGAATAAGAATAGACACCACAATCAATAGAACAAAAAAGAGAGTCCAGAAATAGGTACACACCTATATAGTCAATTGATTTTCTACACAAGTACCAAGGTAATTCAATTGAGAAAAAAAAAAAAAAGCCTTCTTGATCAATAGTGCTAGAACTATTAGATTTCCATAAGCAAAAAAAAATTAACCTTGATTGTTACCTCACATGATAGACAAATATTAACTTGAAATGGACCATAAACTAAAATATGATAGGTAAAAATGTAAAATTTCCAAAAGGAACATAATAGAAAGTCTTCATGACCTGGGGTTAGGCAAATTTTTCTTAGATTATATATATAATAACAAACTATAAAAGATAAAAATGCTACATTGGATTTCATCAAAATTAAGAACTTTTGTTCTTCAAAAGACATTCTTTAAAAAAAGAAAAGAAGCCACAGAATGGGAGAGAATATTGGCAAAACTTATATGATAAGTGACTTGTATCTTGAATATAAAAAGACTCTTAAAACTCAATAAGAAGACAACCCAATTTAAAAATATGGTCAGCAGAATTGAACAAATATACCAAGGAAGAGGTACAAATGAATATAATAAGCACATGAGAATATGCTTAACATTATTAGTCATTAGTAAAATTCAAAATAAAAATGCAGTGGAATATCACTACACACCCACTAGACTGGCTAAATTCAAAAGAAGACATGTCAAGAATATGAAGCAACTGGAACTCTGATGTGTTGTTTGTTGCTGAAAATGCAAAATGGTACATGCACTTTGAAAAAAGTCTGGCAATTTTTTAAAATGTGAAACATACATTTTCCATACACCCAAAGAATTTTACTCCTAGGTATTTATCCAAGGGAAAAGAAAATATATATTAACACAAATATTCATATACACTTGTACATTCGTATTCAGAGTAAGTTTGCTCATAATAGTCAAAAATTTAAAAGAACTTGCCTCTCCATCAAACAGTAAAGAAATATGTGTGTTATATGTATAAATACACTGTCATTTGGAAATTCACTTCAAAAAGCTAGAATAGTTTTGTGTTAGATCTTGTGAGTGTTAAAAAGTACAGGTGTCATGTGGGATAAACTTGGATTTGCATGTGTCCGTAGGCCCTGTACTAACTGTGAGAAGAACCTGGCCTAATCAATTACTGTCTCAGAACTTCAGTTTCCTCATTTGCAAAATGGGAATATTCATATTATCTGCCTGATAAAGTTAGTAATAAGCAACATAGGACAAGCAAAGTGCATGACACATCATGAAAATGATTATTAGTTGTTATCATAGCTGTTGTTTTATTATTATTATATCTAAATGATTCCTGGGAATGTTTAACATTTATTAAATACATTTCCATTATCATGAAACAATTTGGGGTTGTTTAAGATTTGTGAATGCAGCATTTTACTTAACCAGAATACTGTATATAAAGCCAAAAGTCAAGAATATTTATTAATATTAAGATCAAATCTATTAAATAATTCTTTCAGATCTAGATCTACCTGAATCCTATCCATAGAGTTTTCCCAAAATTGCTAATATAGGGAATAAAGACTTCTTTGTCAATGAATGTTTTCTTTTCTCTTATAACTATTTGTGATTCTATTATAAAACAGAATAAATATATTCTTGGAGATATGCTTTCACATGTATTCTAGTTCCCATGCCACTAGTCTTTTATTCAAGATGTGTCAGTCAGCTGTGAAACATATCTGTTCCTACGGTGAATCAAAAAAAATGGGATAGAAATATATTGTAAATGTCTTCAACATCACAAAAAAAGACAATATATAGATCTTCAACATTACAAAAAAAGACAATATATAGATCTTACAGATAAATAGAACTTATTTTTCTTATAGAGAGATAAATGATAGAGAAATAGATGATAGAGAGATAGATCTTACTTTTCTCCATGTAAAAATTCTCACTTGAAAATCAAATACAGCAAACTGGTATGCTAACATCATTTTCTTTCCTTGACAATATTTTACTTAGAAACTAGATACATCAAAGAACCATTTCTCTTTGGAAGCCTGGAAAAAACTTCCTTCAACCATACACCTCATTCATCCAGCAGCATGAGTATTTGGTGAAAAATAGAGATTCCCTCTGCTCCCTTGTTCACCTAGGAATCAAATTCCCTATTCTCTCCCAGCATGAATCTTTGTGATTACACATTAAACAAAAGTTTCTTTCATCCTAGAGCTAAGATTTAGAGAAGACATAAACTCACAGTAAAGTAAGGCAAATACCAAAATAGTCACTTCAAAAATGTCCATTTAAAAATACCAAAATTAGAGTAGGAGAGGAAATTAGCCAGCTATTCATTATGGAATGAAAAAGGGAGAGCAAACTTTTCCCCTCATTTCTTTACTGTCACTCCCAACTCCACTCAACTGGAGCTATATAGATATCGGAAATCCATAGTTACATTCTTCTTTGATATTGTATTAACAGTATTAACATTCAAATATAAATATTATCTTAAATAGTAAATGCATTAAATATTATCAGTCATTGAACAAGACATGAGTAAATGAAGACCACTCCATATTCATGAACTGCAAGATTCAGTATTACAAAATCTAAGTCTTCCTCAAAATGTATCTACATTATTAATGCAATTTCTCAATAGCCCAGCAGGGTTTTTTTTTGGTGGAAATTGTCCATTGACTCCAAAATATTATGATAATGCAACGCCAAGAACAGTTAAGTTATTCTTGAAAAACAAAGATGGAGGATTTATGGTACCAAATGACAATACTTACTCTAATTAAGACAATGTTATATTGGTGTTAGGATAGGTAAACAGAGAAAAAGAACAGAAGAGATTTGATAATCAGATCCACACACACATCTAAGGTGGTGACTAAGGTGATAGTGCAATGCAGTGTAAAATAATTGTCTTTAAAAAGTGGTTCTGGGTCTAGGAGTATTCATATGGAAAAAATTAATTTTATCTCCTTCCTTAAAATTTACACAAAAATAATTGCAGATCTTAATGTGAAAGCTAAGACAGTCATCTAGAAGATAACATAGGAGTATATCTTCATGATTTCAGGTAGTCGAAGTTTCTTAAAACAACAAAAGAACCTACCATGATGTCAAAGATCAATAAATGAACTTCATTAAAGGTTCATTTTATAATGTTAAAGATTGATAAATTGGACTTCTTTTTATAAGTCTGTTGTTAAAGCTGTGAAAAGGCAAGCCAAAAATTTGGAAATGATATTTGCCATACATATATCTGACTTATATATAAAATGTATTCAATATACTAAATATATATTATATATGTACATGTATACATACATCAGTAAGAAACATATCAATAAGAATATAGAAACAAGAAATTAGCAAAATACTTGTATTAGCACCTTACCAAAAATATATTGAAATGAAAATATGTACAACCCTAATAGTCATAGGAAAATGAAAATTAAAACCACAGTGAAATTGTCTAGGATGTAGAAAACACATCATATTGTCTAGGATGTAGAAAACCTAGAATGCTCATATGCCAATGATGAGGGTGTAAAATCAGTATACCACTTCAGAAAGCCACTTTCCAAAGTAGTTTTATTACTACTATTACCCTGCAATACCTTGTTTTGGTGTACATCCAACAATATATGTATAACTGAGGACATGTACATGAATGTCCACAGCAGCATTATTTGAAATTACCAAATACTGGACATAATGCAAGTGTACATCCACATTAAAATGGATAAACTATAGTATTGTCAAACAATTGCATATACAGCAACAAGAATAAACAAAGAATTACAGTGACATAAAATAACACAGATAACACCCTAAGACTTAATGCTGAGCAAAAGAACCACACAAAGAAGTTAAATATACATAACTGAATTTTTTAAATAATTTAAAAACAAGTAAAACTAATATCAGATATTAGACGACAAGGTAGTAGTTACAGTTGGGGATAGAAGTGATGACAAAGAAAAGATATAAGGAGGTTTTTGTAGTGCTGGTAACATTCTAACTCTTGATCTGATTACTGATAACGAGTGCGTTAAGTTTGTGAAAATTTGTTAAGCTGCATATTGCCTTTTTTTCTGTATGAAATTTTAAAAAGAAAACAATCACTCAAACTAAAAAAAAAATTAAAAAGTGGTTACAGGGATGGGATGGGATGGTATATTTTATTTTTATTTGGGATTATGATGACTACGTGAATGTGTTTTTTTTTTTTTTTTTTTTTGAGACAGAGTCTCACTCTGTTGCCCAGGCTAGAGTGAGTGCCGTGGCGTCAGCCTAGCTCACAGCAACCTCAAACTCCTAGGCTCAAGCGATCCTCCTGTCTCAGCCTCCCGAGTAGCTGGGACTACAGGCATGCACCACCATGCCCGGCTAATTTTTTCTATATATATATATTTTTTAGCTGTCCATATAATTTCTTTCTATTTTTAGTAGAGATGGGGTCTCGCTCTCGCTCAGGCTGGTCTCGAACTCCTGAGCTCAAATGATCCGCCCACCTCGGCCTCCCAGAGTGCTAGGATTACAGGCGTGAGCCACCGCGCCCGGCCTGAATGTGTTTTATCATATGCAAGTTTTATTTTCATAATTTTAAAGTTCACATAGACATATTTATAAATATAACCTTAATATCAACTTGTGCCATGACTGAGAAATCCACATTCATTTCAGAATTGTCATCACCCCCAGGGCTTGCTCTCCATAGTCATAATGGTACCACATGCCACTTTCTCCTGGAAATGGCTCATTGATCAAGGGCTGGACAATTGATATCGACCTGGGTCAACTTCTCTATCACATTGGTTTGTAACAAAGTGACGGACTGATAACTTGCTACTACAAATATATGAAATTGAAACTCTGGCAGAGGTATATTCATGGAGGAACAGCTAATATATTTATAGAGATGAATGCAACAGACAATACACCATGTTGTCCAGAGGGGAGGAAACAAATGGAATAGTTGTTTGAATGCCTATTAGCTTTTCAAGTCAGTCTGGGCTGTCCAGTCACACTCCAAGACATCTCAGTGTCCAACTGATAGAGTATCCATTTGTGCTTACGAAAAGATATATTATCAGACACAATATGAGCTAATTTGTCTGTTAAACTAACAAGGCCAAGAGGAAAGGCAATGGACCAGTCGATTTTGATGGAAACATCAATGGAGTTCAGAAGTGGATTCTAAAAGCAGGTTCTGTTTGGATCCAACTCTATATGCGTGAGAAAAAGAGCAGGGTTTGAGGAGGGATTTAGGAACTGTGATAGCAGACGGTTTTGAAAGATTGAGAATTAAGGAAAGAAGAAAAGACTAGAACAGAAGAAAAGAGATTGAAACTAGGAGTGACAATCACCACCAGAGAGAGCAGTTTTCCATAGTAAAAGCCTTCAATGAGTAACACAATAACCCTTCCTGGTGTTAAAGATTGCTTTAGTCTCATAAGTTAGTATGTAATACATACAGCTATCTGTCCCTTTTGGCAAAATTGAAAACCCAACTCTTAAAGCATACAGAAAAACAATAGCCACTAAAATATAAATAGTAACATAAGCAAGCATATAATTGCAAATTTAAAAAAATTGAAGGGAAGATATTCAAATGGCCAAAAATACAAAACTTATAAGCTAAATAGGTGAAAATCAAATGATAAATTAAAGTAAATCCAGATGAAAAAATTATTAATAAAAAGATGAAAACTGAATGAGAATAAGAGCAATCACTAACTGGAATTTTAGAAATCATGTGAACACCCATATATAAATTGATGAAACACTATATAAGCCAATAAGCAAATGTGACAATCAAACAGGGACCTGATTTGAGAGAATCAGCAGGAAAAGTTCACTCTAGGTCCCTATGGAGAAGATAAAGCTAGAAATATTTTCAAAAACATTGAGAGCTAGCTAAAAAAGTGACAATTGATATAATGTTATAAGACTTTAGAAAAAGATCAGATAAAGAAAAGGCAGAGAAACAGTAAACAGGGTTTATATGGAGATAACATCCCAAGGATCAGAAATCAAAACAGATAAAGAAGAAATGGATTTAAAAACACTTTGCAAGTCATTATCAGATACCGAAGAATCTGTAGGAAACGTGACTTCCACATAGGATTTGGGGATGGGGGAGGTAAGTAGTGATGAACAGGAAGGGAGGGAAGGGATGGACTTGAGTGTAGAACTCAGACCAGGAGTTAAAGTCATCCTTCCCCGGTGTCATTAAATCTTCTCAAGGCCCTTGAAAGATTAAAAATACATCAAAATACAAAGGCATTTCTTAATGGGCTGTGATTGGGCAGGGGGGAAGAAGGGGAAGTGGTTCAACCCTTTTTATGTCAATGGGCAAGGTATCTAGTGACAGAAGTTTTGTCAAAGCCTGAACTGTTCAGAGACAGAAACATTTCCATCCCTTCAAAACACTGATGCCATTTGGTCTTTCTAGATGACAAGAGATGTGTAGTCCCACAAGTATTATAAGTAGAAATAGAGTTAACAGATTTATCTTAAGATTCACAATCACTAACCTAATACAAATAATTTAGAGGTGCCTCTTACCTTAAAATAGTCTCCCATTATTTCATGTTGGTTTATTCCCTCTAGGTGTAGATTTATTCCCACATGATGGACCAAAATAAACAAATGGACAAGAGAGAAAGACGAACAAAATGACTTAGAGCAGTGTTCACAAAGCATGGTCCAAGAACTAGCAGAACCAGTACCACGTGGAAACTTATTAGAAATGCAGTTTCTGTTCACCTCCCTAAACCTTGTGCACTAAACCTATTTTCCTTCTTACATATTTAAAAACAAAAAATGGGACTTAGTCTTACAATAGGGATTGAATAAATGAAATAGTGATGCCTCCTGAAACTTTGGGACCCATTTACCAAATTTCTCTACTTAAACCATTGTAGCAAAATTTCATCTTCTCCCTAAAAAAAAAAATGCCTTGAAAATATAGAATTTCTTTTATTATTATTATACAGTCATGTGTTGTTTATTGATGGGGATATATTCTGAGAAATGTGTTGTTAGGCAATTTTGTCTTTGTGCAGACATCATATAGTGTACTTACACAAACCAAGATGGTAGAGCCTACTACACACCTAGGCCATATGGTACAGCCTATTGCTCCTACGCTACAAACCTACATGGCATGTTACTATAGTGAATACTGTCTGTCTGTCAGCAATCGTAACACAATGGTAAGTATTGTGTATCTAGACATAGAAAAGGTATAGTAAAAATATGGTATTATAATTTTACGCGACCACCATCGTATATACAGTCCGTTGTTGACCAAAACATCATAATGTGGTGCAAGATTATGCAATTTGAATTGTGAATAACAACTATAGTCATAATTTACTGGGCAGTAGTTATATAGCATATTTTCCCCCAAGTAATTTCAACCTAGTATTATCTTAGGGTTAACTCAAGAACAATAGTATATATATTGCTAAAGATACACACATATGTTTCACATTAATATTCATACATTTATTTTCATATAAATTAGAAAAATACTGCTTGTACTTATAGTGTTTTAAAAATTAAAGGTCAAAATATAGATACACATGGAAATATTAAGCATCAATAAATAATAGGAAATATATAACTATGAAAACAATTGTGAAAATATACATGGAAAACTAATATTTCGGGAGAAATTTCTTTTTGTTATTCAATCATCAAAACAGTGATATGAAACAAGTATTGAGAATCAGAGAATTTCTATATCTTCCCCAAGATCCTACAGCTCATATGTCCAGCACTAACATTCAAACCTAGAATCATTACCAAAATCCATGCCCTTAATCTTATATTATCTCCTCTCACATATTTCCAATATCATACTTCTCTCTCTCCTCCAAATGAGTGTTATTAGCACAATAACCTATAAATTGTTCTAATATTAATTAATTTCAATCACTTTAGTACGTACTATACAAATATTATTTTAGATGTTCTCTATATATCATATTGTAAAGCCTGGGTTAAACTTTTGAAATCCTTTTCATAATATAATGTACATTTCTAGAAATGAGGATTGTGTCTGCTTATTTGTTTTTGTAAAATAAAATGAGCATATAAATAAAATGCTATGTGCAGATAGTATGTGCCTATAAAAATCTATCCATATCAGCAGGAAGAGCAGCAGCAAAAATCCTTAAACAGGAATGAATTTTCTGGCATATGGTGCTCTGCTAAGCAACCAAGAAATCATACTACATAGTATTTTCCTTGAGGGTGGGCAATCTTTGATTCTCATTCATTGCAACTGAGGAGTGAAATGTTGGAAGGAGAAAAAAACTATGATCCCTCTTTGCAAGTAGTTTTCCACTTGTGAAAGAGTGAATGAAAACAGACACACATTATAAGTAAACTGAGTATGTGTGTGTGTGTGTGTGTGTGTGTGTTGTACATGTGTACACATCTGCAATTGAGAGAGGTAGGGCCAAAGAGGAGAGGGAAGGAGATAATGAATGAAGTGTTCGAATTTAAGTTCTGGATGGAAGAACAATAACTTGTTCACACTATATGTAATTTTGCGATGCAGAATCCCGTGGCATGCAAAAAGCGTAAGTAATTGTCATAGGAAACTTGGAGCACAGACATGGGACTTCAGGCTTTCATTACTTATTTATTGCATTTACTCATTTATTCAACAAATGTATAATGAATACTATTAGAGTATGTGCAGAGTGCACTGGGAGGTGCCGGAATATAAATAAATCCATGTCTAGAGTAAAACAAAACAGATTGTCATGGTAGGGAGATCTTCGGAGAAATACAAACAGTGGTGAGCTTGATTATAAGTAAATATTTATGGATAAAGGAATTTGAAATGGGAAAAATATTTGTGACCACAAGATAATGATATCAGGAACTGTAAAAGTGAAAATAAATAAAAGGCTGTGAGATAAACTATATGATGTTTCTAATATGAGACTTTGACTCTCAATGGACACTGAAAGTAATTTTAACAGAGAAATGTCTTTCATACTCCCCTAAAAAGCCTCTAGCTTTAGGTTTTAAGATTATTTTTTCAGGAATATCCTAAATCATGCGTATTAAATTCACACTGTTTTCTTTTCTAAAGAGAAGCTAACATTGAGTTGTACTTTTCTGAAATGAACATAAGTTCAGATCCTAGTGAGCATGTAATCTTTCTAAGCATTTAGTTTCTTATGTATAATAATAGTACCTACCTCGTTTCCCCATCTGTAACATTAGTAAAATAATAATAATTACCTTTAAAGGCAGTGTAGGCTTTCAGTGCAATAAACTAAATAAAAAATATAGCTCAGTACCTGGTACATAATTAGGGCTCCATAAATATTAGTTAATATTATTATTATTTATTCCAGCTTATTTCAATTTACTTTCGTTAATTTTGAATGTGTGCTGAGAAACCTTGGAGACTGAGATCTATCCATTGTCAAGTAATTGAATAATGTAAAAATAGTATTGATATGTGAATGTACACATACCAAACCCACAAAATTAATAAGTTAATTTTAAGAATAAAATTGGCTAAGAATAAGGAAACTAAAGTTCATCAGAACTTAAAAAATAAATCTTTGTAAAATTTCAGTTATTTTGTGGTTACTTAGTGTCCACAAGTAATGGTGTTTTGCATTATGGAAATTCAATGACATGAAATGTAATTGAGAACTTTTGTCTTGATTACGAAGGAGTAACTAGTATGAGACTTACCCTCCAGTCATGAACAATTCAATAACTTAACCAAATACAGGAAACAATTTGTTTCATACATTTGGACAAAAAAAAGCAGTGTAGAACTGTGATCCCTGAGAGAAGAGAAAGAAATGGTTCATCTTACATTATTGCTTCCACCTTGGAGCCAATTTCAGGACCATGGCACAGTCATGAGAAACTCAAGCAGGAAATGCAGATTTTGCTAAGATGAGGAGACACCAGTTGGAGCTTGGGGAAGCTAACTCAGCTGTGATCTGTGGGATAGAGTACCACATGGGAGGGAGTTATTGAGAAAAAGGGCTCCAGTAGTCTGCGTACGTTTCTCGAGTCTTCAGGTGGATATTAATCAGCACTTTGAAAGAGAAATATTTTTCATCAGGTGAGGCCTAACAAAATAAAAATACAAAACAGTTGAAGATCTGTAAGCAGAACCTCATAGAACTCATACAGAGCAGCAAGATCTCGTTGGACACTGAGGCGATCAGCAGAAACAGCAGAAAGTTATCCCATGATATGAAGGCTTAACTAGCCTTAATGTAAAGGTTACTCTAAACATGCTCTAACAAAGCTTAAAACGAAGGCTATTAAGAAGTAAGAGGGGGAAAAAAATTTGATCAGCAAAGAACTTAACTACCTGACTAAAGAAACTACTTCAATGGATGTACAAAAGTGCAGCATATAATATTGTGAGAAACAATCATGAGGATAACAATGAATAAAAAAAAAAAAAACAATTCAAAAAAAAAACACCAAGAATTGATGAAGATGATGGATATATCAGGGAAGGACTTTAAAACACCAATTGTAAATATCCTAAATATGCTCAAGGATTTAAACAAAAACATTAATATAATGAGGAGATAAATAAAACATATAAAACAGAACAAAACAAATTCTAGAGCTAAAAAACACAATATTGTATGTTTAAAATTATAGGATGACTTATCATCTGAGATACTGAAGAAGAAAAGATCAGTAGCCTTGAAGTAAAAAACAAAAGAAATTATCCAAATAGATGGAGAGAAAAAAAAAAAGACTCAAAAATAAATGCACAGATTTCTATTTTCAGTTCTGACATGTAAAGAGCTTCTGCCTTTATGATAAGAAAATCCTAAATGAACTGAAAATCAATGGCTTTCTTTGGACCCATGAATGAACCGAGTTTGCAGGGTAAACTGCCACTACTAAATCTGGAGAGAAAGAGGAAAAAAGGAAATCACAGCCAAGATATACTTACTTGAAGCAGAAGACATAGACTGGTAGAAACAGTTTAGTGGTAATTTTTTTTAAATTGCAGCATATTATGGGAGTACAAATGTTTAGATTACATATATTGCCTTTGCCCCAGGTGAGTCAGAGCTTCAAGTGTATCCATCCCCCAGACGGTGTGCACCACACCCATTAGGTATAAATATACCCATCTCCTCCTCCTCCGCCACCTGCCCAACACCTGATGAATGTTACTACTATATGTGCACTGAAGTGTTGATCAGTTAATACCAATTTGATGATGAGTACATGTGGTGCTTGTTTTTCCATTCTTGTGATATTTCACTTAGTAGAATGGCCTCCATCTCTATCCAGAGTAATACGAGAGGTGCTAGATCACCATTGGTTTTGTGGCTGAATAGAACTCCATGGTATATATATACCACATTTTATTAATCCACTCAGGTATCGATGGGCACTTACTGGAGGCCAAGCGTGGACTAGAATGAAAGTGAAAAAACTTGTCAGGTCTCACCCTTAGGAAGTCTTACCAATTCAGTGCACTTTATGTCCAGGAATTTTACTGGATTCTCATGGTGAAGATCAGAGAAAGACCTCTCATGGCTCTGGAGGGGAGAAGAAAAGATTGATCATTGTGAGATATACCCAGAACATTCTCCATAGCAAAGGCTTCAAGGGAAAAGACTCTATCTGAGCTTTCTCCCAGCTAGGAGAAAGTCATCCTCCCACTCTGGCCCTTCCAGTCTTCCTGTCTCTCCTAAGCAGGGAAAAATTCATACCACCGTAGAAACACTTGCAAAGATTAAAGCTCAGCCCAGAAACACAGGCCCACTAAAAGACTGAGATTTAATCCAAAAAATTAAATAACGTTTCCCTTCCCCTACACTTTGCTACATACCAAAAGGGCTCCACAGAATAATAGTCAATTGAATTACACCTGAAAGAGTGGTGAAACACAGTTTCTGAGGAGAAGTACTTACAGAAACTCAGAGCCAATAAAGAAGACAAAAAAAAAAAAAAAAAAACCAAAACAAAACCACAGAAGACATAAGAGGAATTTGAAGCCTCTGGCACCTGTAGCTACAGCAAGTATTAAACACAGCCCAATTCCTAGCCAGATTAACATAAATCCTCACATTAAATGTCTGTTTCCCTTACTTCCTATTAGATGATAGAACATATCCAGCTTTCAAGAAGAAATTATAGGCACGCAAAAGGGCAAGAAAAAACACAATCTGAAGAGATAAAACAAACAACAGAATCAGACATAGATGTGATACAGATATTGGAATTATCTGATGAGAAATTTTAAAATACTATGATTAATTTTAAAGAAAATGCAAAAATAGACAAGTAAGGCTTCAGGGTGATATCAGCAAAAATGGAGGAGTAAGGAACTCCAAAAATCGTACCTATATAAAAGTTACTAAAAAGCTGAAAAAAACTGCCAGAATCAACTTTTTCAGAACTCTGGAAATGAACCAAAAGTTTACAGCAAATCAGAGAGTGTTTATTCAACTCATTGAATTTCAGTAAGAACAGCACGCTTTGTGACATTTCAACTTACCCTATTCCCACCCATCCTCACATCTCTTCATTCCCCCACTCCCCAGCTTAGTAGTAGCCCTGAAAATAGTAGTCTGCATTCTACGTGTCCAAGGGAGCTCCCAGTGTCCAAGGGAGCACGAATGACTTCATTTGTGAAGATTTGTCCTTAGTTGATCTGTTTAGTAACTCTACAGAACGTTGACTTAAAAGGCTTGTTTTACCTTGGCTAACTCAGAACTTGCCTAGTGCCAAAGCCATCCAGAGGGCATTTGTGGAAAACACATCTAGAAAAATGTGTTAGTCTTTGGTTCCTGAGACAATGAATAACGGTGGGGGGAGCGGGAAGCAAACAATAGACTACCTAAATAGCACTGGAGGAAAGGCTCAGATATGACAAGCTTTGGAGAAGAAAAGTTTTGTAAATTTCTGAGATATTCCTGGGAATATCCAAAGCTAACCTCATGTGCAAAACTGGGTGCATGCTCAGAGAAGACCTGAGACGGCCATAAGATCTCATGTCTGGCTGACTCTCAGGATCTGCATGAACGCACTAAGGCAGAGTTGGAAATTGCCTGGCTAAGTGTCCAAAGTATACCCTAACACACATGGAACCCATCTGTAAAGACTGGGAAAAGTTTTCCTTAAGAAATTTAAAGAAATCTCTTTCCATTCACTAACTTACTGATAAGAGACCCCAGTTGCCACAAATACCAAAGAATACAGATTTTAAAAATTCATTTTAAAAAGTCACTAAACAAACAAACAACATAATAAGCAGCAACAACAAATCCAGAGGTAAGAGATGAATATAATTTCCAGAGTTGTCACATTATAATATTCAAAATGTTCAGTTTTCAACAAAAAAATTATGAGGCCTGCAAAGAACCAAGAAAAGGTGTCCTATACACTGGGGAAAAGCAATCGATAGAAACTGTGTCTGAGAAAAATCCAGACGTTGCTCTTACAACACAGAGCATTTAAGTCACTCAAACAGAAATGAAGAAAGCTTTTCATAGCTTATCAGTAGACTGGCTATAAGCAAGAAAAGAATCAGTGAGTTTGAAAACAGGACAACAGAAATTAGCCAAACTGAAATGCAAAGAGAATAAAGAATGGGGAAAAAAAAGGATGGATTTATGATTTTGATGTTTCTATGGATATGCAAATTACTGAAGAGGAAGAACATATCTTGCTTACATGTAAATGGACAGAAAGACTCAATATTGTTAAGATGTCAGTTCTTTTCTACTTAGTCTAATAGATTCAATGCAATACCACTTCAAATCCCAGCAAGTTATTTGGTGAATATCAACAAACTGCTTCTAAAGGTTATATGAAAAGGCAAAACAGCACAGACAACACAATACTGAAGAAGAATGAATATGGAGAACTGACACTAAACTTCAGGACTTAACTATAAAGCTACAATAATCAAGACATTGTGGTATTGGCATGAGGATAGACATAAATCAATGAAATGGAATTAATTATAAAATTATCAATATCATTAATAGAAAGGAGCTATCCATACAGATTCTACAGATGTTCAAAAGAAATAATGGGAAAAATATTAAGGAAAAAATTTATTCCAATAAATATGAAACTAAGATAAAATGGACAAATTTTATGAAAGATACTTTTTTCCTAATACTACTACAGAAAAAATAAAAATATGAATAGTCATATCTATTAAACAAAATGAATTTGTTGTTATCCTTCCAACATAGGAAAAACTTAATACCAAAGTGGCTTTACTAATGAATTATTTAAAATATTTAAGATAAAAAATCTTAGGTAAACTATCTCAGAAAATAGATGAAGAGGGAACAACTCTTTCTTATCTTATTAGGGCAGCATTATTGAGCTACAAAGCCAAGTCAAAGGCAACCCAAAGAAAGAAAAGTAGTATCTGTCATGAATATAGGTGCAAAAATATTTAACAAAAATTAGCAAATGAAGCCTAGCAACATATAAAACATATAATACATCATGACCAATTGGGATTTACTCTAGGAATCAAAAGTTGCTTTATCATTAGGATATTACTTAACCATATTTTCAGAATAAAAGAGAAAAACCATAGGTTATCTCAAAAAGCATACTAAAAGCATTTGATAAATGTTGGCACATATTCATGGTAAGAACTCTTAGAAAATTAGGAACAAGCTAAGGAGGGAGAGGAGGGGCTGGGTGAAAACCTACCTAATGGTTACAATGAACACTATTTGGATGATGGGCATACTTATAGCCATGACTCAAACATTACAAAAGTGATCCATCTAACAAAAAACATTTGTACTCCTTTAATATTTTGAAATTAAAAAAAAAAAAGAAAACTAGGCACACAAGGGAAAAAAGGGTATACAGATTGAAAAGGAAGAAGTAAAAATGTCATTATTTTTGGAGGACATGATTAGATGCATAGAAAATCTGAAAGAATATACAAAAGAAATTAAACTACTAGAAATAACTGAATTTAGTAAGGCTACAAGATAGAAAATCACTATACAGAAAAATCAATTCCACTTCAATATTTTATCTAGTAATAATTAGAAAATAATTTTTAAATATTATTTATATTTACATGATAAAACATCAACTTCCTAGGGATGACTACAATAAAAATTGAGCAATATCTCTACAAGGAGAACTACAGCATTTAAAGACATTAAAGAACAGCTAAATAAATATGGTGATGCATCCTGTTCATGTTTTGGAAGACTCAATAATGTTAAGGTTTCAGTTCTTCTTCCCCAATTGATACAGAGTTTCAGTGCAATCATTACCAAAATTCTCCCATATTTTTTAGTAGAAATTGATAAGCTGATGCTAAAATGTATATGGAAATACCAAAGACCTGGACTAAAAGACCAGGCCAAAAAAATAAAAAATTTGAAAAAGAAAATAAAGTCAAGTTCAGAATAAGAGCTGAGTTCCTACTTGATTTCAAGACTTTGTATACAGCTACAGTAATCAAGATAGTGTTGTACCCACATGAGGGTAGACAAATAAATCACAGAAACAGAAAAATCCTGAAGCAGACCCGCAGGTAGATAGCCTATTGAAATGTTCACAAAGATGCCTGGTCAATTTCAGTGTAGAACAGGAAAAACATTTTTAACGAATGGTGCTGAAATAACTGAATATCCATATGGGGAAAAAATGATGATCAACTGATATTTTCCTCTATGTCCTTGATACCCCAAAATAATTTATGATAGCTCATAAATCATATGGAAAAATAAATTTGGATGAATCTCAAAGATACAATGAAAAGCTCAATAAGCCAGGTGCAAAAGAGTACATAGTGTATGATTCCATTTATGTGAAGTTGTAAAAGAGGTAATATTGATCTCTAGTGTCAGAAAGCAATGTAGCAGCTGCCTGCAGGTAAAATTGGGAGGAAATGACTGCAAAGAGGAATTAAGGAACTTTGTAAGGTGGTGGAAATGGCTAGTATCTTGATTCATGGTGGCTGAACAAGGTTACACATTTGTCAAAACTCATTTAGCTGTACACTTAAGTGGGTTCATTTTATTGTATATATTATTATGCCTCAACAAATTGATTTTAAAAATCATTGAATGTCTGAAGTTATAATAAAGTTAATAAACAAATTATATTTCAATCGCAAGTTCTAATAGAAACAAAGCATCTTTTGAGTAAATCAGAGAAATTTCAAGGACATGGAGGAAACCTTTTTATTATTATTATTGTTATTATTTTGGATATGGGTTTATCTATTCAATGACTGAAAAATAGCACTGTATTTTCAGACGAACTACAAAAATTTAATGCCAAAGATAGATGCACTTTCTGGGAGATAGACATGTAGAATCATGTAGTGCAGATAAGCATCTTTTAAAGAGTTTGTGTAGTATTTCAGCCATTCATCCACACCATGATCCAATTTATGTGTGTTTATGCTGAAACTCATCTATGGACTGGGATTACAGAGAGGTGGAGAAAGGGGAAATTGATGGGGAGGGAGAGAGAATATTTTAAAAAGAAGTAGAATTTAGACATTAACAGCATTCATTGCTTGTTAATCTCTGTCACAATTCTAGGTGAATGTAGCATTCTCTGGGCTAATTATTCATGCAATGTCCATCCTGAGTCTCAATGATAAACTATAGAAAATTAGTATATTCCTATTATTGTAAAAGGAAGTTTTAAGGAAGGAAGCTAATAGCAGTGAGATTTTTAAATTTTTCAATGTGCATTTGATTCATTCACTTAACAGTTACTGAGCATTAGTTATGGTTGAGAGACAATGAGTATTAGACATATGCTGCAAAACCTTCAGTGAATACTTCCTTCAGTTACGGTAGGAGGTTCGTGGTGAGGACTAAATGACAAAATACACATCAGTGCTTAGCTCTGAGCCTGGCACACAGGAAGGACTTGATAAACGTCGGCTATCTTGGTGAGGATGAAGTTGGCCATGTGAGATGGTACGGTGGTGTGGTGTTCTTTCTAGCTCTCAATGAGTAAGATATATAAACTAAGCAAAACAACTTTTATTTTCATTATAATTTATTCTTTAATAGTATTAATATAAAGCTTGGTAATGAGTTACAATGAAAACAAAAACTGTTTTGTTGTTAAAGGCCAGTTAGACTTTGCATAAAAGTTTATTTGTTTGTTTCCTAGAGAAGATGCTTGGAGACATCCAAAAAAGACCAAAGTAGATTTGAGCAGAGCACTAGCAGGAAGATTTAGATTTCTGAAATAAAAGGTAAGAGGCCTGCCAGAGGGAGGAACAGTATGGTTAAAGGCACTGCAGAGAGAAAACAGGACACATTTAGAAAACATGAAGTGCCACACTGTGTTTATGACATGGGGTTCAGGAAAGGGATTCTTGCTGCTGCAGTAACTGATAGCTATGAACTCCTGATATTACCCATTTATTAAGTGCTTTATTTGCATTACTTCATATAGTTTTTATTGTCCCTGTTTGTCCCTTTCTCTGTCAACTAATTTGACCAAATTCTAACAGCTAGTAAAAAGCAGAGTTAGAATTTGAGTTCTGACCCCAAAACCTCTATTAGAAGACTTGAGAGGTCTAAGGAAACGTCAGGACTGGCAAGGACTCTAAAGATTTAGGACAAAATCGAGGGCAGGTGTTTATTTCTGGCTGCGTAATGCACTTTACAATTAAGTCAGGGAGAAATGAAGTCTTGTGCAGGTTTTGGAAAAGAAACACAGGAAATTACTAGAGTTCTGTTTTAAGCATTTCAAAATTTACATAGTATTTCAAACTTTATCTGATATTGAAGCATATGTTGTAGTTGCAAAATCTGCCAGGGACAGCTGTAAAGTCAATTACTTTTTCTTTATCCACCTGACAATTAGCAGAAGCTCAAACTGTTCTTTGGTTTCTGACATTTAACTCTTGCCCTATAAAATGACCCCTTACAGCTAAGAGTAGCTGGTTCTCTGTTATTTTAATTTTTATATTTTATCAAACTATGATGACAGCAACAATATTGTCCCTTTAGAATCATGGTTCTTGAAAAATACTGGGTACCAAAATCCCTTTGAAGTTAATAGCTTGAAAATATTATCTATTAACCAGAACTCTCATACATTTCTGATGGAAGTGTAAAATGACACAGCCACTTTAGAAGTTGAGCAGATTTTCAAAAAGTTAAACATATTCTAACTATATGACTCAGCAATTACATTTCTAAATATTTACCCCAAAGATCTAAAACATACGTGCACAAAAATGACTTGCATACAAGTGGTCATAGACACTCATTCATAGTAGCCCTAAATTAGAAGCAAACCAAATATCTGTAAACAGAAAAATGGATACACAAAGCTTGATATATTCCAGCAATAGAATATCATTCAAAAGTAAAAAGGAACAGATAATTAATATGGGTGTGAAGCTCAAAAAGATGTAGTAAGCCAAAGAGGCTAGACACAGAATACAGAATACGGTTTGATTCTATTTATAAGAAGTCCTAGAACAGACAAAACTAGTCTATGGTGAAAGGGATAAGAATTATGATGCCTCTTCGAGGTGAGGAGGGACAGGTATTGACTGAGAAAGGTCATGAGAGAAGATTCTGGGAAGATGGGAAAGTTCTATGTCTTGTGGATTACATGTGCATGCATTTGTCAAGACAATGAAATTAAGATATGTGCTTTGTAGTTTATGCACAATTTAAAAGTTTAAAGCATTTGCTACAAAATCCCTTTGCAATCAGCAACTTTAAAATGTTGACTACCAAAATTCTTTTGGAATAAACTTTGGAGGTAACATATGCTTTAAACTGACCAAATAAATTTGGATCTGGACATAGTCTTACTTGGTAATGTTTGAAATACTTTTAATAACTAAGTGAAGATCAAATTACAGAATGTGTGATGTGTGTGTGCCTGGTATCTACTTTGTGAATTCATTCATTCATATCAAAAATGTTCATTGAATAGGTGAATAAAACCTGAAATGATAACACACCAAAAAACAAGTGTGACTTCCCAGTTATGAAGTCTCGATTGAGTGTGAGCTCCCAATTGTGAAGTCCCAATTAATCAGTGGGTATTAAGAGATAAGGAAGGATAAGATAGGAGGGTTTCCTCTTCAAATATTTCCCCCAAAAAGTACTACTTTGTATCAATGTAACAATTTCTAAGAAAGGGAACTTTTCAATGTTTATAGATAAATTATATTAATACATTTTTTGTCATCTAGCAATAGGATAATTATTTTTTCATGCACACACAATAATATTTACAAACACAGAGATAATGACCTGGAAAATTTTAAATGATTTTGTCATTTTTAAATTTTTAGTTAAATTCTTAGTTCTTCTGGAATTAATTCTCAACAAGGGATTTTCATTTGTCTTTCAAAATATAGAATGTACGCATCACATTCGAGATACAGTCTCTCTGCTGCCTCAAAAAGTCCCTCGTACCTCTTGCCAATCAATACCCCACCCAACACCCAGCTCTATTCAACCACTCTTATTTCTGTCACTTTAGATCAGAGGGCTAAGTTTGCCATGTCCATAAAACATCAGGCAACTCTCATCTCCATTATAATCAAGTAAAACGATTTCAACTGATAAGAGGTAAGAAGTACCTAATCCAGAAAAGGCTTCCCTCTATTTCTTCTTTCCATGACAGCTTTTTCATCTATGTATTCCTCTTCGACACAGAAGTGTGGCAAAGGAAAACGATGGCAGCTGAATCTGAACACAGCACATGTTAGTACATTTAAACACTCCTTTCTCTGTTCACAGTTCTTCAATCTATGCTATTTCATCCAAATATACAATATACCATAACTTATATGCATTTATCCAGAATGTACAAATAAAATAAGCTTTTTTGTCTCCAGTCATTTAAAATATCTTTTTTTTTTTTTTTTTGTTGTTGAGACAGAGTCTCACTTTGTTGCCCAGGCTAGAGTGAGTGCCGTGGCGTCAGCTTAGCTCACAGCAACCTCAAACTCCTGGGCTTAAGCGATCCTACTGCCTCAGCCTCCCGAGTAGCTGGGACTACAGGCATGCGCCACTATGCCCGGCTAATTTTTTTCTATATAGATTTTTAGGTGTCCATATAATGTCTTTCTATTTTTAGTAGAGACGGGGTCTCGCTCAGGCTGGTCTCGAACTCCTGACCTTGAGCAATCCACCCGCCTCGGCCTCCCAGAGTGCTAGGATTACAGGCGTGAGCCACCGCGCCCGGCCCATTTAAAATATCTTAATCCTGCTGTTAATTAGTTTGAGGATGGTTGGTAAAGACCCAGGAAGAGACAGAAGATTTAAGCTAACATTTCATCAGCAAATTTTGTCAGAGAGATTTGCTTGCAACTCCACTGAAGATCCTTCAACAATCCAGACATATAAAAACATAAGGTTCTTTTCACCAATTTACTTCTCAAGAGCAACTGATACAGAACCAAGACAAACAGCAGAAAGTGAAAATAAAATATTTTCTTACCCCTTCAAAAAAGTCTCTGTCAGAATCTTGCCATATGGATCCTTAAAGGTTACATAAGCAACTGATAGTGCAATTACATCACCACCACCAATTCCTGACTTAGCCATTCCTGTTTTGAAAAGCCATCTTGGGCTGGATGCGGTGGCTCACATCTGTAATCCCAGAATTTTGGGAGGCCGAGGTGGGAAGATTGCCTGAGTCCAGGAATTCTAGACCAGCCTGAGCAACGTAGCAAGAACCCATCTCCACACACAAGAAAAAAAAAAAAAAAAAAAAAAACTGCCCGTCTATTTTGTAGTGAATCTGCACTTGGTTCTGTGGATGCCTATTATCAAATGTTTGTAAAAGAAAAAAAAATGTTCCCAGGATTAAATAAGCAAATGAAGGTTACTAGCATGTACAGGGCTACTAGATATGGTAGTGAAAGTCTTCCTGTGCACAACTTTAGGGGGATTTTCCATAGATGATAATGTAAATGGTGTCCACTAGAGTTGCACAGTGCACAACCTATACCACCACACATGGTGGCCCTGAGCATATCCTCAGAATTTAAAACAGAAAATGATGTGCTCGTCACTGCCTATTCTCCATTCTTTTTTATGTGGGCTACCATGTTCTATACTGCCCCATGTTTCACTTGACAAAATTACAACTTTATGTAGAAATTGTATAGGATGTGAAGAATACAGTATTACCCCCATGAAGCCTTCCAAATAGAATATTAATATAATTATTCTGTTATTGAGCCAGCCTCTACCCAAGTGGGGATCATAGTCATGAGCTGTAATGTACGTGGCATGAAATGGTTAGTACAGTGAAAAAACTTTAAATATTAAACCAGTTTCTATAGCTGTTTGTGACGCTGTACTGCATTTTAAAGTGACATGACTTGCTTGAAATGCTGACAGCTATATAGACTTATGTTACTTTAGAGATTTTGAAAAATATACTTTGTATTCTGTTAGGTACAATTTAATTATGCTTTTACTTGTGACATATGCATTACTATTGTCCTCTCCTTTGGATTGTAAACTCCTTGAAAATATTTAATACCCTTTTGAGCATTCCTCATAATTTCTAGAATCCCTCACACATTTTCTAATGACTAAGACATGGATCAGGTACGTGTGGTTTAGTATCTCACTGATTAAATGGGTCATTATCCTATTATAATAGAATAATGCATTACTATAAAATTTATTAATTATTGAATACTGCAACTCAAACTCATGAAATACTTCACTTTTAAAGGAGAGAGGGAAAAAAGCCATGTGAAGAAAAACTACTGTATTCTAGATTGGGTGATTGAATTATTAATAACTCAAAACAGACATTTCTACAAAATTAAGCTACCAAACCTATACTGCTTTTATTTTTGTGTATAAAAATATCAACAGATTTCATAAATTTGTTGTACTTTAGCTTTCAAAATGCCCTTTATATTATCATTTATATTAGGCAAAATGTATCAGGGCTGGTTACTGACTTTAAAATATTATGTTAAAATTAAAGTGGGTTACTATAGTCATTAGAAGTAATGGAGATTACCATATGTCCAACCGAACCATGTTCTATGTGTTATAATTTTCAAAAAATCAACTGCTGTTTATACAAACACATTTTAGACAGCAAGCCTCAAGATAGGAAAAAATCAAATCCACTCAATATATTACAACTCCCTGTTTTCTTTCCAGTACAGTGACAATATTTAGAAAAGCAAAACCTGAGCCTCCTAGCTACATTCTGAAGGTTTTTCCACATGGGACTAAATTAGATTATATACTGTGGAAGATGGATTATTCAATGAAAATTATACAGGGAAAGATCACTCTGTCCTTTTACTTGTGACTCTCATATGTAATCACAGCTTCTCCAATAAATATTAATACATCTGTAAATTCTTTTCCCTCCCACAGTTCATCTCTGAATGTAACATAGTTACTCTTGAAATATATTTATATGATCTAACATTTATTGAGTGTTTACTATAGGCCCAGAATATTTAAGTGCTTTAAATGTACTTTCTCATTTAATCCTCTCCTCGGCCCTATAATCTAAGTATCCTTAATATCTACCCAATCCCTCCCATTTTACAGATGAGAAACATAAAGCCCAGGAATTAAAAGTTTGGCTTGCCCAATATCTCACAATTAAAAATAATAAAATCGGGGCTTAGACTAAGTGTGACTCTAGAGTCAGCCTCCTAGCCTTTGAACCATTCCTTTGAAAGAGCCCATATAGCTTATCACATTATTTCTTGCTTTAAAAATATAACTGCTTTGGAATTGAGCTGGAGTTGTGAAGTGAAGAGTAGCAAGATAGGCCACTTTTGCATTAAAATTATTTTGAGCTGGAGGCAATTGAGAAGATACAAGAAAAGCTCTCTGCCCTCCACTACCATGTGGGACATAAATTTGTAAAGTTTCTCTCCCTGCCCCACCAACCAGTAAGGACAGAAGTGAATCACCTGAGACAACTGTCTGGGTGATCAGGCAGAGATAGCACCAAAGGAATCTACATAAAAAATCTTGTTAAAACTAGCTCTTATCTACTGTTAGTTCCCCTACATATTTGTCTTCTTACAATTTGCTACTCCAAGAAACTCAGAATCCTCCTTTGCCTTGTCACTTCTCTAAACATATGTTGTTCTTTGTCGGGCTCCATGGGTCGTGCCTATAATCCTAGCACTCTGGGAGGCTGAGGTGGCAGGATCACTTGAGGTCAGGAGTTTGAGACCAGTCTGAACAAGAATGAGAGCCTGTCTCCACTAAAAATAGAAAAAATTAGCCAGGTGTGGTGGCGCATGCCTGTAGTCCCAGCTATTTCGGAGGCTGAGACAGGAGGGTCCCTTGAGCCCAGGAGTCTGAGGTTGCAGTGAGCTAGGCTGACGCCATGGCACTCTAGCCTGGGCAACAGAGCAAGACTGTGTCTCAAAAACAAACAAACATTTGTTCTTTTTGTCAAGATGCTACATAAGCCTCAAGTTCTAACCATCTCTTTGTGTTACTCATTTCTAAGTGTTCACTGTGCACACAGGCATGCACAACTCACATATTAATAAACTTGTTTGTTTTTCTTTTGTTAATCTGTCTTTTTCTAGTCTAATTTACAGGGCCCCAGCCAGAGACCCTAAAATGGGTAGAGAGAAAAGATTTTTTTTTTCCTCCCCTATGGAAGAAGCCATTTGCAAGTTTCTCTTGCAAAAGAAAAAAATAAGCTTAATTCACAAAATTTTGTTTTATGCTTTCACATGTGGAAATTGGGGAGATATTTTAAAAATTGTGTATTTTGGCTGAGAAATATTTAATACATGTGTAATTAGGAACAAAAGCACACATCAGAATTTCACAATAGAGAAGATACAGGGGCCTGGTTACATTATTTGGCTAGAGTATACTTTATTATAAAATTCTGGTCCTTGTTATATTACAGACTAGTGATAAAAACTCTAGGTTATGAGTTTTGTGATCAATTTGGTAACTTTCTTCAAGGACACTGGTATATTACAGAGATATACTAATTACATAAAAAATAAATTTCAAATGTTTAAGAGCTTTCTATGCTAACTTCCTATCTCATGGAATCACGTACGTTATAATGTATAATGACCAAATAATTTCTTTTCAGATGATTGTCAGATTTGGTTTCTTAAATTTATTTATCAGCCATATTGTTGGCACATGAGTCAAGGCAATAGAACACCAGAAACAAATTCTGGCAACAACACACAGTGTCCTTCATAAATATTGTTATGCATCCGAATGCCAAGTTATATAAAATTGGCATGGAGAATTCACATTTTGGTAAGCTAATCAAATTGATATCCAAAGGCTCTCATATTTATAACAGGAACACTGTGTATATTCAGCACTTGGGTAACAGGCATGGCTGATGTTCAAACACGAGAAGGAATAGAAAACTCTACCCATAAAGCTAGCCGAGAACTGAGGAAGGGATGTTAATCCAAGCAAGGACTTACTGTCTTTGTCTGAGGATGGCTAATATCCAAATCTTAAATGTGAGAAGGCCAAAGAGTCCAAAAAATAAAGTGACAAGATAACAAGGAAAGAAAATGGAGGAAAAGAAAAATATGGATAAAATTGGAAAGAAAATAATGGATTTAAAAAAGAGAGCTGGTAGCCTTGTCCAGTGGAGGTGTGGAGAGACTGAGAAAAATGACTTGAATAAAAAGTAAGCAAAAGAAATAGCCTTAAGTAAAAAAAAAAAAAGTCATAAAAAGTATTTTCATATGCTAAGTAACTAGCCCTTGAGAGCTCCCAAACACATGGTTTTTTTTTTTGTTTGTTTGTTTTTATTGCCATTGAGGAACTGATGTTTGTAAAGATGACTGTGATTTGAGGGTCTGGTCAAATAATGCTGAGTGTGTATTAATTCTCAAGGCAGAAGAGGAAGCAATATATTTAGAGAAAAGAAATTTCATTCACGTGGATAAAATTTTGATTTTTGCCAATTAAAGAGAAAATTCTCAGTTACCTAAAATCTCATTGTTCTGCAATTCCTGGCAAACTTCATTTGCTCGGCATGTAATCAATACAGCACTGTGGAATTCTGTTGCTGAGATTTGGATTTCATAGTGTGTTATTCAGACCTTCCATAATTTCACCATTTCTTTGACTCCAAAAAAATTATGTAACTTAAGACAATTCTACTCATAAATTTGGAAAGGAATTTTTGGAGAAATGTTAATGGTATTTTTACCACATGGTATGTAGAACATTTATTTTATTACTGATATTTAACACAAACATTAAAATATATAAATAATAGAGTCCCTTGCATATATTTTTAAATGACATTTGCTGATAAAAGTAGAAAAGTATCACAGTCTTAAATTAAAAACAATAATTGAAAGTCCAGACTTTATCTGAGTTTTAAAAGGACTTACCTATCAACGGCTGCCCTTTCTTTTTCCTGAAAACTGATCAAAATCCTATAAAGATAGTAGCCACTGGGCATAATTTAAGGCACATCAGGAAGGATTCTTTCCTTCCCCAAAACATCAAAAATGTATGGGAAAAATCTCTCCGTTCCTTACTTTTTTGTTTTTAAGAAAATTGCTAAGATTTCACGAGTAAGAGGGGGAAAGCAGGGGGAGTGATCACTAAAGACCAGGAACCAGAAGGTGGAAGAGATACTGAAATTGTGATAGGTACCCCACGGAGTTAAGGCGAGTGTTCATTCTTTATCATCCAGCCGTTTTTCTCCAATCACACTGTTAGACAGTCAGTTGTACTTTAGTTGTCATAATCACAGTGGTTGGAAATTTCAAGCCTACCTGCTAGGAATGCACAACACAGCAAAGGCTAGACAAACATAATCGAATTTACAGAGAAAACTACATCATTATTATAAACCAACTTGAATACGCTTTCAGAGTGGTGGAGATGGAAAAAAAAAAAAATTCCAAATCATGCTGGAATGCATTAAAAAAAGATATACCAGTTTTCAAAAACCTGATTTAATTATTTGGAATGACAAGATGAGCTAGTGCATTGACTTTTGATTTTCCTGCTGATATCTTTCAGGTATTATGCAGTAATTTGAACAAAACCTTCCTTGTTTAATTACAGCAGATGGTCTAGCTTTTTTTTTTTTTTTCCACTGCTGATCAGTAAATGTTCATGAGTAAAAATCCAAGGAGGTGATATTTTCCATAGTGGTTCTCAAACGTAAGAAGAATTTTTGCCCCTGTTTGAAAATAATTATTTCCATGAATAAAAATGAAAAGCTATTGCTTATAAAATTATTGTATTTCATAAAACTTAAAGTACCTATAATTAATGATTATGCAACAAACCAATAATTTATGCTCCACTGAAAATGAGAAAAAGCTGCTGATTTGACTGATTCTACATTTTTACTACTATACCTGGAATTTTTATTTGAAAATATAGCAGAGTTCTTTTTAAACTTAGCTAACATCTTTAACATATCACTCTGGTGTACACATAAAAAAGGAAATATAAGCCAAATAAATCAGGTAGAGTAGTCTCAAAGCATCTTCACACTCTGAGTATGATTCCCCTGAATGCCTTTTCTATTCAGAATCATCTATGCCCATGTTTTTTTCTCACGCGATATCCTCTCCGCTGCCATCAACAGCATTGATGATACAATATTTCTCAAAATACTGGTCCCTTGATGGCTCCGGTTCTTTGGGTTTTTTTCTTTACTAAGCTGTTGACACGGTTTCTGCAAGTTTTGATTTGGCATTTTCTTGACCTTACATTGAGGAATTCATGGAAGACTTCAGACCTCAAGTAGGACTCATATTCTTTCTTTAATGCGTTCATAAATGGTGTATTAACTGAATGGTAGTGGCTGCTCATCGTGCCACCATGAATTCAATCCCCATCTGTGCTTGCACTGCCAGTGCTAACTTGCATTGCACCTGCTGCCCTGTTGGCAATTGTTACATCCTATGGATTCATAGAAACAGTCTGTTTCTAGGGCCACCAAATATGTGCAAACATGTATTTCCTAACAGCAAAAATATGACATTTGGGAAAGTCAATCTAGGAGTTATTTCATATTTTTTCTAATATACTTGAACATTCAACATGTGTAATTTGAGTTAAATCATTAAAAAAAATTACCAAATATTTGCCTTTAATGGGACTTTATTTGCTTTGAAGGAAGAAAAATGATTAATCAAAGGTAGCATACATAATTTACTTATTTATGATAGTTATGATTTATTTTCTGTCTTCCCTCCACTAATATGTTAGCCTCACCAGAACGGAACAGGGATTTTGCTTCTTTTGTTCACTGACGTGTCCCCAGGATTTGGAATAGGGCCTGGAACATAGTATGTATTTAAGAACTATGGACAAAAATGGATCACAAAGAATTTTGATTATTAATTCTTTATTGGAATTCATGATTGTGCCATTAGTACTTCTATTTCTAATTCTCTAATTTTATTTACTTTTTATCTTTATAATGACTCTTCTGATATCATAAATGGTGAGTATGAGAACAAATCATGAAGTTGTGAGGTCAGGAATGATGTCTTACTGGTGCCTTTATGAGTAAGGAATTTAGTGCTTATCAGGGTATCAGGCATACAGTAGGGACTTGATAAGTGTTTGTAGACTACAAGCATTTAGTGAATTGTCAGAGTTTAGTGAAATGCTGTGCTAAATAAAAACTAACAGAAAGTTGACAAAATTCAGAGTTATATTAGAGAAGGTGGGATGCATTAATAAGACCAAGATTTTAAATATGTAACTTCATCCAAAGATCAATATCTAGACGAAATTTTGATATACTCTGTTGCATCTTTATCTCAGTCACCAAATCATCCATTAGCCATTGCTGATGATTAACTTTGTCCATATTAGATTTTTACATTATAAATTCTTAGGTGTGATATTCAGAGATTCATTTGGGTGGTGTCAAAAGACAGGGATACAAATTCTATTTGAAAGGGTCTGTGGTCCCTGTGTTATCAAACCTCCTGAAACACTAATAATAAAAACAATAATAATAACAACGGCTCCCTGAATGTGTCCAGTGTGGCCAGTGCAAAAGCACAAAGCCTTAGCTGTCTATTTCTTGTCAATTAAAGTAGGAGCCTCTCCCATGTAGAACTCCATTAAAAGGAAACAGCACATTAGGGTTTTCCAAAGTTTCATCTTTAGAGGCAACATTATTCATGAGAATGTAGAAATTATTACATTAGAATTCTACATATTCCTAAAAGGTGTAAGACCCTTTTGCAAAATGATGGAGTAAGTACAGAATTTCCCCCTATCATATAAAAAGTCAATGGGAAAGTCAGGACACAAACCAAAGGGTACCAATCCTCTTTATAATCACCTGAAAGCTAATGCTGATCCCTGACACTCATATCATCCACCCTGATTTGCAAAAGGAATCTTTACTACATCATGCAGACAATACATTATTGCAGAGTGAAAGGGGTTGGTTATGATAAATAACCAAACATTTATGCTTGAGATTCTCTTGCAGATAAGGTATTCAAATGGTATCTAAAAGTGAAGAAAGAAAATATACTTCAGTATGTATGCTTCAACTTATCAACTTTAAATATGTAGAGTGTGGTGAGGGTTGGCATATGGTTTGCCTATAGGACTTAATATTTAGGTATAGTTATTATTAATGGGAATAAATACATTCCAGGATTATAATTCTTCCAACTTCAAGAACATTAAATATATATATTTTGAACTGCATAATGTTGATTTCATTGAATTACATGTTTAAAAATAAAGCGACTTCCTTCAGAATAGGTGTCTATCAGAATGTAGCCTACATCCAAAAAAAGTGTTATTAGTCATATTAAATAATAATGTTTAAGAGCCAGAGCTCCAGTAAGGAAAACCAAAAAATTGACAAGTGGGTATTTCTTTAGAATATGTCAAAAATACAATCAGCTAAATATAATAATATACAATACAATGGCAACATGGTATATAGAATAAATGATCAGTTTACAAAATGTAAAACTAAAATGTTCAAAATATGAGTTCTTGTAGTAAATATTTCTCCTAATGTTACAATTAAGTTGCACTCTAAGACTCAATGGAGAAGTCTCAAGGATGAATATTTTTGATTGCCTTGCTCTGACAGTGAGAAATTTAGAAGTTTGGTTGAACTGTAGAAATAGTAAAGGTTCTTCGGCTGGGCGGTGGCTCATCCCTGTAATCTTAGCACTTTGCGAGGCCAAGGCAGGAGGATTGCATGAACTCAGGAATTCGAGACCAGCCTGAGCAAAAGCAAGACCCTGTCTCTACTAAAACCAGAAAAAGTTAGCCAGGCATGGTGGAGTGTACCTGTAGTCTCAGTTAATTGGGAGGCTGAGAGAGAAGGATTGCTTGAGCCCAGGAATCAGGTTGCAGTGAGCTATGATGATGCCACTGCACTCTAGCTGGGGCAACAGAGCAAGACCGTGTTTAAAAAAAAAAAAAAAAAAGATTTTTTGCCACTTTCTAATAATTTTATATATCTGTCCTTTTCCATTTTCTATAGCAATGATTAAAGTGGAATAAAGTATACTAAAAGAGCATTCTGGAACTTCTAACCTAATGCATATAGGCTTTTGAGGTTCTTTGGGTGGAGGAAATAAATTTTTAAAAGCAAATAAGCAATTCTACACACCCCCACAGCATGTTATCTCAGCATGATGTGAAATACACAAAGATGGCTCAAACTCAATCATAAATAAAGGCATCTTAGAGATGAAGACATCTCCCACAACCCATCCTGACTATGTGAGGTGTGGAAAGTGAGAAAGAATTAAATCAAGAAAGCCTCTATTAAAAAATAGAGGTCATAGTTAACAATGTGTAATCCACTGTAAAAGTAAGCGTGATTGCAGATTATAAAAATCTATGCGGGACAATGCAGTTGATCAATGACTAGCAAAAATCAGGGATCACCAAAGAAAAAGAAAATCATTTTGTGTGCTGAGCAGCTCACATGTCATGTATGACTTCCAAGTTTTGCAGCTCTGCCTTCTTCCCACACAAAACGGTTAGCTTTCTATTCTGCCCACTGACAAATTACAAGTTTCCTGAACTGACTGGAAGGCAAGAGAAATATCAGAGTTATGCATTCTGGAAGGCACAAGCAAAGCCCCAAGTTTACTCCTTGAAAATGAATTCATCCACCCTCATGTGGCTCTCGTGCACTGTGCTTTACCATAAGTGTCTCAAATTCATTTTTGATACTGCAGAGCTGCATATTTTATGAAATATGTGATAACTTCACACATCTGAGATTAGAATTTGGCTGATTGTTCTTTCAAAAGCTAAATAAAAACCAGGTTGATTGCTACAGCACTTTGTCAAAGATACCAATTGGAATCCATACATCACAATTGGAACTGGGGCAAACTCACACCACATTCAACGGCTAAATATATAAATTAGTTCCTCAGAAATATCTTTTGGTAAACCACCATTACAACTGGCATCTTTCCTAGTGTTAGAATCTCTTATATACCATCAACTATTTAAAAAATTGTTCCATTGGCATGATCTAAATGTTTTAAATAACATTTCTATGTTTTGAGTAGTACCCAACTTTTTATCTTAGTTCAACCTTCCCTAAAATATTTATAAAATGACATCTAAAATGTGTAAAAAGTCTTTATCTTGTGTTCTTGCCCATTATTAACTCTCTACAAAGAGTGATATAAGTAATAGCATGAAATTAAATGTGCAATAAATGCAACTGTGCAAAAAATTATATTGCATCTAATCAGACTTTGAACAATAAAATAAACTTAAGAACAAGGGCATCAATGGATGGCAATAAATTGCTGTAACTATCATAAAATCACCTGTACTGATACTCTTTCTTGAAATTAAATTTAAAATAAATTGACCTCTTCTTGGTAACAGTTTTTGAGAAGTTGATATAAACAGTCCATTTTTGTGTTTAGGGACTTCAAAACAGACCTGTAAGAACATGAAGGGTTGGATTGATGTTGAAAATCTCAGCAGCCAAACTTTTCCTGTTCAAGATTTGTCAAATCTAAGAATATCACTAGAGTGTCTGCTATTCCTTTCTAGAAAAGTTATGATCTATCAGAAGTTATTTAAATAGGGCTGAAAGTGGTCTTTACCTGATTGGATAATATAAATCTCAAGATGATAGTAGAAAAACGACTGGGGAGGAGAAATAAATCCCTCAGTGTTCCCATAAATCATGTAAAAGAGCCTTCAGCCCCTATGTATCAAGGTTAAATTTACACATTTTAGCACACTTTAATATAATGTGTGGACAGAGATGAATATTGCATTGGGGGTTGATTTATAATAGTTTTAGAAGTTTCTATAAAACTAATTTTGTGTTTCCTTATAAATTAGTATCACGCACCTATCTGGAATGAGTACTTAATGGAAAGCTTTCATTAATATTTAAACTATAAATGTACACAAAATATGGAGAGCTTCTAACACTCACCATTTTCTGAATAGAATTTTGCCAATTCCTTTGAGTTTAATATCTTTCTCCAAGAATAAATCAACTAATAATGTCAAGGTATTTCTAACAGCAATAGATCTAGATGTCAAGGACAGTCTGACATTCATTAATCCATAATGGAAAGCGAAAACACAAAGGAAAACAGACTGTTTCTTACTTGGCATCAATTTAATCAATCAAGTAGTTAGACAGCAGTAGGACAAACATGTTGAAACAGAAGCTAAACATCCATTCGTCCAAGTTGTGCAGGAGGTTGGATTAGACACACTGGAAGGTATTATGGTTCTATGATTCTAAAATATTACAGAGCTAACAATAAGAATACGGATCAAAGAGTACTGAGTCTCACCAAAAAAAGGAAGAGTTTAGTAAAAACACTGTAGCTTCTGCACAACCAAAGAAACAGTCACGAGAATAAACAGACCACCTACAGAATGGGAAAAATTTTTTGCATACTACACATCAGATAAAGGACTGATAACAAGAATCTATTTAGAACTCAGGAAAATCAGCAAAAAAAAATCAAACAACCCTATCAAAAAGTGGGCAAATGACATGAATAGAAACTTCTCAAAAGAAGATATAAGAATGGCTAACAAACATATGAAAAAATGCTCAACATCCCTAATCATCAGAGAAATGCATCAAAACCACAATGAGATATCACTTAACCCCAGTGAGAATGGCCTTTATCAAAAAATCCCAAAACAACACATGTTGGCGTGGGTGTGGAGAGACAGGAACACTAATACACTGCTGGTGGGACTGCAAACTAGTGCAACCCCTGTGGAAAGCATTATGGAGGTATCTTAAACAGATTCAAGTAGACCTACCATTTGATCCAGCAATCCCATTATTGGGCATATACCCAAAGGAAAAAAGGTCATTCTGTAACAAAGACACATGTACCCGAATGTTTATAGCAGCACAATTCACAATAGCAAAGATGTGGAAACAACCCAAATGCCCATCAATACATGATTGGATTAGTAAACTGTGGTATGTGTATGTATCAGCTATAAGAAATGACGAAGATACGACATCTCTATGGTTCTCCTGGAGAGAGTTGGAACCCATTATATTAAGTGAAGTATCCCAAGAATGGAAAAACAAGCATTACATGTACTCACCAGAAAATTGGTTTCCCTGATCATCACCTAAATACACATCTGGTAACGATACCAATCGGATATCAGACTGAGGTGGGGGGTGGGGGAGGGGATGGGGGTATGCCTACACAATGAGTGCATTGCGCACCGTTTGGGGAATGGTCACGCTTGAAGGTGCTGACTCGGGGAGGAAGGGGTGGGGAGGGGATGGATATATACCTACATGATGGGTGCAACGCGCACTGTCTGGGGAACGCACATGCCTGGAGCTCTGACTTGGGGGGACAGGCGGTACGTGGGCAATGTATGTAACCTGAAATTCTGTATCCTCCATAATAAGATGAAATAAAAAAAAATTAAAAAAAATAATAATAATTTATGTTATATAACCCCCTACATTATAAATCTGCCATATTATCCAGGAGTAGCTGCTGTTGGTGCCTGCCATGTCCTCTTGGCACTTTCCTTGTCACATCAAAGGCTGCTTAACAAAAACACTCATGACTCTGCCTTTGGTGTTTGTCTGTCTGTGGGCTATCCTCTGCCTGTGTGGAGGGCAAGCCATAAGCACTTGAGAGTTAAAGTCCCTGGGAGCAGCCTTCAGCCAACGACAAAAGCGCAGGTGGTGGAAACATACCCAGCTTCCTCATCCATCAGTTGGAATAGCTTTGAGCAGTACCCTACCCTGTCTCCCAGGTTCTGCAGTAGGATCTAGCTCCAGTTGCTCACACTGGTAAAATATCTTGATAATACTCCACCATTGACTGGCTTCCTGTTTTTTCCCTACCTTGCTTCTGTATTTCCTGCTGGTGTCTCTAGAAATCACTTCTCATAAAAACTACGGGTGCAGATCTTTTGTCTCTGGGTTGACTTCTGAGAAAACCCAAGCTCTAGGCAGATGTATTCACTCTAGAATGAATTAAAGAACTTTATATGTGATTAGTTGAGACTGGCTACCTTTGGACCAAAAAAGGCAACTTGCCGATTGTTAAGTAAGTGGACATTTTATAAAGTATGCATAGAATATGTGAATGAACAAAAATAGCTAGATATTATAGCAAGGTTTCTCAGCTTTGGTAGTGTTGACATCTTGAGAATGATATTTGTTTGTTGTGGAGACTGTCTTGTGCATCATAGGATGCTTTGCAGCATCCTTGGCCTTTACTGTCTAGGGTTTAATGGAATAGTAACGACAAGCAAAAATGTCTCTAAACATTGTCAAATGTCCAGGAAAGGAGGCAAATTCATCCCCCATTATCCCCCATGAAGAACCACTGGATTATAGAAATGACTTCATTTAATGCATTCAATTAAAGTCACTCATTCAATGACCATGTACAGAGTGAATACTATGTACCACACATTGTTTTAGTAGATGATCAATAAAACACCTATTGTTCCTGATTTCACAGTTTATTTTCTACTCAGAGGAAAATAATTAAAACATTTACCTTACAGTGAGAAACTGTCCTTAACTGAAGCATTTTCCAGTGGAGGCTGTAAAATGAATAATTTCTCCACCCCTTCCCCAATCTTATAATGATTTCAAAAGTGTGAGTATATGCCTGCAAACTGTATATGATTTTAGTTCTGATGAAGCAAAAGACTGCTACTTTTCACAGTGTAATTTCTGCATAGTGGGAGTGAAGGATGAGAGGTCTGCCTCTGGTTCCTGCTTCATGCCTTCTGTGGTGAAATATGATGGGAGACTGAGCACATTTTGCTTTCTTCTGCTACTGCAATTTTATTCTTTTCCTTTCCTTGTTGCATGTACTTTATCCATACCTTCCACCCACCTTCTCCCTAAAAGTTTTATTAAAGAACATGCATGCTGTGGTTGAACAAATTCAAACAATTATAATAACAGCAAAAAAATTAAGAAACATTAGAAAGTGATTTTTTTTTATTTTTAGAAAAGTTTGCTTAGAATTTCTAAGGGACTGTTCCTCCTAACCTCATATAACTTCTTTCTTATGAATCATACTGAAATCATCTTTACCATGTCCTGGTACGACTGTTGTAGGAGGCACAGTGGGGCTCCACCCTCCCCCATGGCTCTCTCATCAATCCTGTGGGTGTGGAAGGCCTCCTTGACTGGCACTCGACCTGACAGCTTCCTCTTGTCCTACAGACCTGTGCAAGGGACGCGCAGGGAGTGGAAAGTGTGGCAGCATTAATGCTTCTAGAGCAGCACTCGGCCCAGGACGCATGAGAACTGGAGAATAACTATTCCAGCTTCTGAGGTGTTTCCCACACTCTCTCCCAGAGTTTTCCAAGTGGAACCTGTTCATGGTCTTCCTTCCATATCCCACTTCTTCATGCCCCTAGGATGCCATCTAGGATAATGTCATCAATAAAGCTTTCCACAGAATAATGCATTGCAAAAACTCAGCATTCCAACTCAGGTTGGTAGAATGGGTCAAAAGGAAGAAAGTCAGCGTTTTTGGGAGTTTACAATCTAGCATGAATGTTAGAAATTATTAGTAATGCATAAAATATCGCTACCCTGTTAAACACCACATAGGATCTGCAGTTAAAGGGAGAAACCCAGGCTGGAGATATAAAATTATAATATATCTCAATATTTTTTCCACACTGATTTTTTTTAGGGGGAGCAAGGTGAGGGGAAAAGATATCATTACAATAGTATTAAATAAAATCCCTTCATATTTTGACTTGTTTTTAATGCCTTGGATTTTTTAATGCCATATTGTTCTTTTGAAAGAATTCTGATAATCAGTTCTCAGGGAAGCATATAAGAAGAAACATAATTTGCTCAGCAGTAGCATAATCCTTCTTATATACACTCTGATCTGACGAAAGCTATGTTAGTAGGGAATATCATCACATCTGTAGTTCCTAAAGACAAATTCAGGCACCTGGTATATGTGTGGTGATTGCGTTTCTGAACAAATCCACAGATGACATTAAGATTAAAATGCTGCCTGGTACTCCACTATGTAGAAAAATTAAATTGCCCAGTTGCAGCAGATAACAATTGTATATTGTTCAAGTAGTATGCTCTCAAAGTCCAGGCCTTAAGTAAAGGAGAATAACTGCTATTTAAAATTTTACAATTGAGCGTTTTATCCAGGTTTTCAAACACCTATATCATCTGTGATTTATACAGGGTTATTTTGCCATGTTCAAGTCTATGTAAATACAGTGGTGGGTGTAACACATCCTTAATACATAATTTTAAACCATTTTGTGCTCCTTTTAGCTAAGTGTGTTACAAGATAAAATGTGCATATAATTGTGTTTGTGAGAAGGGTGCTTTCAAGCGAAGAAACATTGACTAAAGGAATAATTTTGCAATTGGGAGATAAATATTTCCAATATATTTTCTTCCACTAAAAACAAAAGATTATATGACAGCACAGAATTGACATGTACCTTGTTTTGAACTAATAAGTACTTTCTGTAGATAAAAGAACATTTCTTTAAAGCAACAGTGTTTCATTTCATTTCTTGTTTTCTTTTTTCCCTGTCAAGATACTTCTCAGAATAATGTTAAGTGCATAAGCTAAAACACATAGGATTACAAAGGAAGCAAATTGTCTTGAAATATAAAGTATGAATAGAACATACGTGTGATACAGCAAAATATATGTACCTCTTTAATAACATATTAAAAATAAGATTTAACAGTGTGTCTAATGACCACCATAATTTTTAAATAATGATGAGCAATATTTCAAGACATCTTCAAAATTTATAATGTAATACAAAAATGCCTGTGATTTCTATTAGTGATGGCGTTATAGGTACTACAAAAACTACTGTGAATTGTTGCCTACTTCCATAATTAGTGGACACACTGAAAATCAAGATGTAATTTTATATATTTTACCACTCAAGTTCACAAACCCTCTGAGTTTTACTAGGGACCACTTGATAAGAACTCCTAGTTTAGAGTAACAATATGACATTGGTTGATACTGCTAAAAGAATCTCAAGGATCTTCTAATCTAACTGAAACTTGTTTTAACAGAGAAATGACTAGAATTGTTCCATTCTTATACAAAATAAGTTTTCATTTTTCAAAATTTGGCTTCTTAAGAGCTGTGGTAGCAATTCAAATATCTACAGGGAATGCAAAGGTAAATTAATAAAATTGGCCAATTATAAAGCAATAGGAGTAGTGAGGAATATGGTAAGCTGGAGAACACAGGCCCTTTCTAAAGGAAATTACATATATATGTATAGGCATATACCAAATAAATGCCTCAGGGTCCAGCTGGTCCAATTTTTTTACTCTGTCAAAATGTGCAAAAGGAATAGACACGTTTACACATTTTATGTGTTTAAGAGCTATTCACAAGTATTGTCTTCTGTCTTTCCCACCTCTCTATGTTTACACAGGTAAACAGATAATATTAATATTACCTCTGTTTCACAGGATAGGAAAATAGATGAAGAACAATGTGTCACATAGCTAGCTAGAAAACCTAGACATTATAGCCAGCATTCTGCTTTCCTCTAAAGAATACCTCATTGCTGAGACCTTGTGTTTGAGATCTTGTGTTGGTGAGACATATTTAGAAAAAAAAATGTCAAATTTAGCTTCATGTATGAGCAAACAGTAAAACTTAACTTGCAAATGAATGCATAAGATAATAAGTCCCTGTGTGCTGAACTGTCTATTATGTTCATTGTGCTTAATTCTTGACTGGTATGTAATTCTGGTCATAACAATTCTACAAGGTAAATGTTGGCATCAATGTTAGATACCGTGACTAGTATTAGACAAAAAAGGAGTTCAGTTAGGGAAATCTCAAAGCAACCATCGGCACCATGTAGTAAATATATCATTATAACTGTTCTCTCCCATTTCTGCTCCCATCTGGGCGTAAACTGAAACTTCTAAAACCAATGCCAAGGCAGAAATAATCTTTTGGTTAGAATGTTGCTATGCCCAGCTTTGTTAAATCAACATTTCAGAGAATCTTGTGGCCTCTGTATCTCTGTTGACATTATTAAGAATGTTTTATGTGTGCAGGTTAATTCACTGTATGAGTTTTTTTAAATTAAAATTATGTGATCTATCTCTTTCAGAAGAGAGAAGCAAACCTATGGCAAAACTCAATTTTGTTTGAAATGTTTATTATTTACTTAGTCAAATGAAAATAAAATTTTAAAATATATGTCTATACATATATACATTTAATTGGTGCCATAGTATGAATGGTACCACATAATATCAAATAAATAACAATTAAAATATTTAATTCTCTAAATAAATACACTATTGAAAAATTTGATGAAAGTATTCTCACCACAAAAAAATGATAAGTATGTGAGTCACTGGATAGGTTAATTTGTTCAATTAAGCCATTCCACAATGCATACAGGTTTTAAAATATGTAGATGATAAATATATACATTTATTTTTCAACTAAAAATAAATAAAAAGAAAAATTTTGCTATTTTTACTTTCTTACAGACACAAATTTATGTTTATGATACACTTAATATATCACTTCTAATTCTTCACATCACATAGCTTTCCAAATTTTTCCATCTCCCAATAGTTAAAATTAATACTATATTATTCTATTGTAATTTACATTTGAAATTTAGTGATAAATGTTTTATTTGTATTACAAGCTTTAGAAATAAAAGCAGACAATAAAATAAGTTAATATTTATAAAGAAGATCCTCACGGCCGGGCGCGGTGGCTCACGCCTGTAATCCTAGCACTCTGGGAGGCCGAGGCGGGTGGATCGCTCGAGGTCAGGAGTTCGAGACCAGCCTGAGCAAGAGTGAGACCCCGTCTCTACTAAAAATAGAAAGAAATTATCTGGCCAACTAAAATATATATATACAAAAAATTAGCCGGGCATGGTGGCACATGCCTGTAGTCCCAGCTACTCGGGAGGCTGAGGCAGTAGGATCGCTTAAGCCCAGGAGTTTGAGGTTGCTGTGAGCTAGACTGACGCCACGGCACTCACTCTAGCCTGGGCAACAGAGTGAGACTCTGTCTCAAAAAAAAAAAAAAAAGAAGATCCTCAGAAGTATTAAATTTAGATGTTAAGCACTTTTATGTCATTGGATGATAAAAGTAATTGTTTTATTTATACATTTTCTAACTTTTAACAAAGAACATGTATTAGTGTCATAACAAAAGTTAAATGTACATTTAAAAATGTATTAGAATTGCTCACGTTTTCTCATTCTGTCTATAGAAAAATCATAATTTTATTTCTCAAATGAAGAAAAATAAAGCAGGGTGATGAACTAAGGAGAGTTGAACAGGGAGAGAATAACTGAGATTATAAAAGATGGTAAAGAAATTCCTCTGTAACAAGACGACATTTGAACAGAAACTGAAGGAGACAATATAGCCACACGTGAAGAACAGTGTTGAAAGAAAGAGAGTTTCAGGAAAGATGTCAGAGAGGCAACATGCTTTCAAATAACATTTATAAACACCAACTCTACATGTCATGCCAGGAAAGTACCAAACAACTAAAAGATATGCTCCGTCCCCTCAGGAAATTTTAACTTGAGACAGGGAGAAGGAACCATAAAAAATTCAAGATAATTTCTCTTGCATATAAAAAAAACCCCAATATATGCCTATTTTTAAAAACCTTTTCTATTTAATCTAGGGTATTTAAGCAGATTTTATATTATTAGATGTCGCTAAAGCTTGCAATATCTAGTCTCCTGTGATTAAAAGGCATTGGCTATTTGCATTTAAGTCTTTTCAAAGTAATCAAGATTAAGAGTCTATACTTTCTCCATAATTTAATTTTAAAAACTAATTTATATTTCTTTCCATGGTAATAAAAAAAACAGATCCTATACCTTTAAATTTCTTCTGACAAATCCTCAGCAGACTCTAAAACATCAAAGCAGCAAAGTTACAGGAGATCTAACATTTATGAAATGCTCTTTGTGAAATGCTGTTATTGTCAATATGTAAAAATGTTTAAACGTATTCTTTCAATAAATATATTGGCGTTTTGCATTATAATTCCTCAGTACAACAATTAACTTGTAGCCTCTTCACTTACATGCCAACATTTTCAATCACGTGCCAAATTTACTGCTGCTACAACTGAAGAGCTATCGTGTACTGACACATCTGTTAGATGGGATGTTCAGTTGATCGAAACGTGGGATATCATGTAGAGTGGAATAGCATAATCTTAGATGAACACTCTATCAAGCCAGTGCTGGAAAACACTGCATAATTATTAGACCAAAAAGAACTTGAACTCAGGAGAAAGAAAAGGCAGCGATTACAGGATTAGTAAATAGTTAAATAAGTCGACGAAATTAAAAGGTTAACAAGCATCTTGTGCAAAAACAGTGGGTACAGTTCAGTCCCATTCAAGTGTGGCACCAATAGCCTGAAGGGTGCCTCCAGCACAAAATAATTGAGAACCAGTGAACAACCATGTGTTACGCTCCCTGAATAAAATTTCTACAGGGAAATTCTGAAAAGCTTCATTTATTCATTCATCAAATATTTAATGTATAGAAGGTTAGGAAAGAGAATAGTAAATGAGTTAAACATTTTCCCTGCCCTCACATGGCTTATAATCTACTAAGGATATAAGCAAGGAAAAACATTTTTATAGAATGCTCACTTTGGCAGCACGTATACTAAAATTGGAACAATACAGAGAAAATTTGCATGGCCCATGAGCAAGGATGACATGTAAATTCATATAATGTTCTATACTTTTAAAAATTTGGCTTTCAAGAAAAAAATATTACTACAGAAGAGAATATTAAAAGTGCTATGGATATATATCCGTACACATCTAGAAAATGCAAGGTGCACTTTTATGCTGCCCACAAGAAAACTATTTTAGACCGGGTGCCATGGCTCACGCCTGTAATCCTAGCACTCTAGGAGGCCAAGGCGGGCGGATTGTTTGAGCTCAGGAGTTCGAGACCTGCCTGAGCAAGAGTGAGACCCCATCTCTACTAAAAATAGAAAGAAATTATATGGACAGCTAAAAATATTAGCCGAGAAAAATTAGCTGAGCATGGTGACACATGCCTGTAGTCCCAGCTACTTGGGAGGATTGCTTGTGCCCAGGAGTTGAAGGTTGCTGTGAGCTAGGCTGATGCCACGGCACTCTAGCCCGGGCAACAGAGTGAGACTCTGTCTCAAAAAAGAATAAAAAAAGAAAGAAAGAAAGAAAAAGAAAAGAAAACTATTTTGATATAAATACTAGGTTAAAGGTAAAATGGTGGAAATAAATTTACCATCTAAATGCTAATCATAAAGAAAAATGAAAGGATATCTATAATAAAAGAGATGAAATCACAAGTGTTAGAACCCTCATGCATTGCTGTTGGGAATGTAAAATGGTATAATTACTTTGGAAAACAGTTTGGCAGTTCCTGGTAAAGTTAAATATAAAGTTACTAGGCCTGGCACAATGGCTCACACCTGTAATCTCAGCACTTTGGGAGGACAAGGCAGGAAGATCACATGAGCCCAGAAGTTCAAGACCAGACTGGGCAATATAGTGAGATCTCTTTTCTAAAAAAAATAAATAAATAAAATAAAATAAATAGCTGGGCATGGTGGCATGCACTTGTAATCCCAGCTACTGAGGAGTCTGAGAAAAGAGAGTCACTTGAGCCCAGGAGTTTGAGGTTGCCCCAAGCTGTAATTGTGCCACTGTACTCCATCCAACCTGCATGACAGAGTGAGACCTTGTCTCCAAACAAACAAACAACAAAAAGGTTACTGTATGACTCAGAAATTCCACTCCTAGGTATATACCAAAGATAAATTGAAACATAGGTACATGAAGTGTCATGTGCGTTATTCATAATAACCAAAAAGTAGAAACAGCCTAAATGTCCATCAATCAGTGAATGGATAAGTCAATGTGGTATATTCAATGGGGTAGGCAGAATAATGATTCCCCAAATATATGTATAACCTAATCTCTGGAACCTGTGACTATATCACCTTACATAGTAAAAAGGAACTGTGCAGATGTGAGTAAGTTAAGGACGTTGAGAGTGGGATATTATCCTGAAAGATCAGAATGGGCGCGATGTAAACACAGGTATCCTTAAAATTGGAAGAAAGAGGCAGAAGAGTCCATCACACTGATTCAATATGAGAACTACCTGCATTTGTTGGCTTTGATGAGGGAGGTTGCAGGCTGTTAGCCAAGAAATAGAGACAGCTTCTAGAAGATGGAAAAAAACAAGGAAATGGACTCTCTCCTAATGGTTACAGGAGGAATGCAACTCTGCCAACACCCTGATTTTAGCCCAGAGAAACTTGGTTGGACTTGTAAACCTACAGAACTGTAAGATTATAAATATGCTGTTTCAAGCCACTATATTTGCAGTAATTTTCTATAAATAGGAAGCAAATATATCATGCAATGAAATATATTATTCATCCATGAAAATAAATGAGTGTTGATACATGCTACAGCATGGATGAACCTTGAATACATTATGTCAAATGAAAGAAGCCAATCACTGGCCAGGCATGGTGGCTCATGCCTGTAATCCTAGCACTCTGGGAGGCTGAGGCGGGTGGATCGTTTGAGCTCAGGAGTTAGAGACCAGCCTGAGCAAGAGGGAGACCCCGTCTCTCCTAAAAAAAAAAAAAAAGAAAATAGAAAGAAATTAGCTGGCAACTTTAAAATATATTTCGAAAAATAAACCGGGCATGGTGGTGCATGCCTGTAGTCTCAGCTACTTGGGAGACTGAGGCAGAAGTATCGTCTGAGCCCAGGAGTTTGAGGTTGCTATGAGCTAGGCTGATGCCATGGCGCTCTAGACACGGCAACAGAGTGATATTCTGTCTCAAAAAAAAAAAAAAAAGCCAATCACAAAAATCACATATTGTGTGATTCCAATTATATGAAATGTCCAAAATAAGCAAGTTTATAGAAACAGAAAATTAGGTTAGTGTTACTTAAGACTGGGGATGGGGAATGAGATTGACTACTAATGGGTATGAAGTTTCTTTTAAGAGAAAAAAGTGTTCTAAAATTGGGTAAGGGTGATGTTTGCACAATCCTGTTAATATACTAAAAAGCACTTTGAATAAGTGAGCTGTATGATATGTGAAATGCATCTCAATAAAGCAATTTTAAGACAGAAGGTAAAAAGCACTCTGGAATCGCTATATTAATATCAGGCAAAGTTGACTTCAGAGCAAAAATATTACCAGAGATAAAGAGGGACATTGTATAATGACAAATGTGTCAAATTACCATGAAAACATAACAATCCTAAGTGTATATGTACCCAAAAACAGAGTTTCCAACTACATGAAATAAAAACTGATAAAGTAATAAAAGGGAAAGTAAACAAATCCACAATTACAGATGAAGACTTCAACTCTACTCTATTTGCTAGGTGTGTTTACTGAAGAGACCTGGAAGAAATGATACACACACACACACACATACACACACAAAAGCACACCTAGAACCCACATCTTGGTTTCC
The DNA here is from genome assembly GCF_041146395.1 of Eulemur rufifrons. NCBI lineage: Eukaryota > Metazoa > Chordata > Mammalia > Primates > Lemuridae > Eulemur > Eulemur rufifrons. The sequence goes on along the minus strand of NC_090989.1, from coordinate 178,641,810 downwards.
AAATACCATCAATAACAAAGGAACCAGATCTCCTTAAAAATAAAGGCTGATTTCAGTACTGGGACCTGAAAAGAACAAGATGAACATAACTATTTTGTGCCAGATTTAACAAATTGTTCAAAGAATCATGAGGACTTATCAAAATAACACTTGCCTCAGTTTGAAAGAACTATCCTGCGCCAAGTCTGGGACAACTGAACAATAAAAATCATCATAGTAATAATGAATTATAACCCATAGAACAAAATAAGAATCCATGAGTCCATACTGATATAGATAAATGTGAGAAAACTAAATGAAAGGAGAAGAAAGAAAATCTTTTTCTTAAAATAAAATTCCAATAATAAATAGAGAAGCAATCATAGAATGAGAAAAATCAATACTAGGTCATCACTATAGTAATAATTTTTCAGGCAAGGACCCATTAATAGATGCTAAAATTAATAGGAAAAGTCTAAAACTATCTCCTTACGAGATATTTACTAATTATAAAGAGGGAATTAATAATTTTGTAGTGGAGAAAACTAGTAGTTGTCACCTTAAATAAGTGATCAAAGTTAATATCACCAATTATAGGACAAATTAGCATCATGTACATACTGATATAAGGTACCAAGAAGGATACTTTTTTGATATTCCTGCCAAAAATGCATGACCTGAATCTAACAATGAGGAAACATCAGATAAACATATTGATGAACTTTCTGCAGAATAATTGGCCTGTACTCTTCAAAAATGTCATTGACATGAAAGACAGAGGATGAGGAAATATTACAGAAAAGGGGGACTAAAGAGGCATGTCAACTAAATGCAAGGTGTGATCCTGCATTGGATCCTTGACCTGGAGGTAAGAAAAAATTTTGATGTGAAAGATATTCATGGCATGATAAAAATTGAATAAGGACTATCAATTTAAGTATTATGTCAATATTAATTTCCAGATTTTCATAACTGTGATAACATGGGAAAATGTCCTCATTTCTAAGAATATGTATTTAGAGGTTATAAAAGTGCTGTGGACAAGGGGCAGTGGAGGCCGGGCGTGGTGGCTCACGCCTGTAATCCTAGCTCTCTGGGAGGCCGAGGTGGGCGGATCGTTTGAGCTCAGGAGTTCCAGACCAGCCTGAGCAAGAGCGAGACCCCACCTCTAAAAATAGAAAGAAATTATATGGACAGCTAAAAATATATATAGAAAAAATTAGCCGGGCATGGTGGTGCATGCCTGTAGTCCCAGCTACTCGGGAGGCTGAGACAGGAGGATCGCTTGAGCCCAGGAGTTTGAGGTTGCTGTGAGCTAGGCTGACGCCACGGCACTCACTCTAGCCTGGGCAACAGAGTGAGACTCTGTCTCAAAAAAAAAAAAAAAAAAGGGGCAGTGGAAAAACCTTTGAGAGACATTGGACCAAATTCCAGGTGGGAGGGAAAGCTTTCCATAGGAACTGGTACCCAAAGTGTTTTAGCTTCCTATGGCTGCTGTAACAAATTACCACAAATTTGGTGGCATAAAACAATCGAAATTCATGATACTAAGTTTTAGAGATCAGAAGTGTAAAGGGTCTCATTGGGCTAAAATCAAGATATCGTCAAAATTGCGTTTTTTTTTTTGGAGGGTTTAGGGAAGAATCCTTCTCCTTGCTTTTCCCAGAGCCTCGAGACTGTCCACAATCCTTAGCAGTTTGCATTCTCCGTCTTTAAAGCCAGCAAGGGCAGGTACAATCCTTCTCAAATTGCACCACTCTGACACTAACTCTGTTTCTTATTCCCTCTTCTAGTTTTAAAAATGCTTCTAATTACTTGGGCCCACCCTGATAATCCAGAATAATCTCTCTATTTTAAGATCATCTTGTTAGTAAACTTAATTCCATCTGCAGTCTTAATTTCTGCTGTGTAACCTGATCTATTCATAAATTGCAGAGATTAGGACATGGATATATTTGGGTGACCAGTATTCTGTCTACCACAAAAAAGCTTAATTTTCTTTCTGTACCAGGTATGAAACTGTTTGTTATGTACTACAGAAAGTCAACTCATACTGGTTTAGCAATTAAGGACATTTTTTTGGTTTATGTAACTGAAAAGTGAAGAATAAGGAGCTAGATTTAGAATCTTCAAAGGGACTTGTTTCCTCCAATCTCTCTGCTTTGCTTTTTTTGCATTGTCACCCTATGTCATTTACTCTCATGGTCCCAAGATGGTTGTCAACAGTCTCATAAAAACAACTTTTTTCCCTTTGTGTCAGTAATACAGATGGTATTTTTCTCCCAATGACCTGCACACACATCCTAAGATTCACTTTGATTGGATCAGCTCAGAAGTATATGCCTTTCCCTGCACCAATCCTGTGGCCAGAGGATTGAAATGTGGTAGTTGGCTTAGCCCTGATTACAGTCTGCAGGGATGGAGTCAGTGTTCCCACAACAGTGATCCCAAAAGAAAAAGTCTTGAGAAAAGAAAAAAGAGGAATGGATTGAGTGGGACAACCAACAAAAGCTACTCCATCCTTACATCGTAATCTCATGTCTAGATTACAATCTTTCATTAATAGAATTGTAAATAACCTAGAATATTCTAGAAGGGCTGAATTTTACCTAATAGCATCAAGTAAAACAATGAAAATTAAGGGAACTACATGGACACAAGACCCACATTGCATGAATTGCTTAATCTCAAGGTAAAACCAACCAGGCACTATTGCATACACTGCACCAACACCTGCTCTGTGCTCTCTGGTAATTAGAAAACAAATCTTTGGTCAGCTCTTGAATCAAGGAAGAGGCAGATGGACAATTTTATTCAACATAATCATATGTCTGCCTTATTTTTCCACAGCAAATGGTTTCACCTGTAGCAAATTTTTCATTTTAATTTTAAACATCTAAGTTGTTTTTCACTTTTATGTTAAGGAAAAAGATTCATGAGTTACCCAGCTAGCTTTTCTCTGCCCCATTTTATTTGCTTAAGTTTAGAGACTTATAAGTCAAAGGCCTTTGGTGCCTTACTTTCTCTGCTCAGAATCATTATGCACCTCACTACCCTTCCTTTAGGAAAACAAATTCCTCACATAGGAAACTCAGTTTGGAAATAATTCCATTCATTGTCTTATAACTGAATTGCTATTTTTCCATGGCTGAAAAATTAAGTTAAATACAGAGGGAAAAAAAAATGGTCATTTAGATTCTTCATTACAAGTTCTTTTTTTTTTTTTTTTTTTTTTTTTTTGAGACAGAGTCTCGCTCTGTTGCCCAGGCTAGAGTGAGTGCCGTGGCGTCAGTCTAGCTCACAGCAACCTCAGACTCCTGGGCTTAAGCGATCCTACTGCCTCAGCCTCCCGAGTAGCTGGGACTACAGGCATGCGCCACCATGCCCGGCTAATTTTTTGTATATATATATTTTAGTTGGCCAGATAATTTCTTTCTATTTTTAGTAGAGACGGGGTCTCACTCTTGCTCAGGCTGGTCTCGAACTCCTGACCTCGAGCGATCCACCCGCCTCGGCCTCCCAGAGTGCTAGGATTACAGGCGTGAGCCACCGCGCCCGGCCTACAAGTTCTTAAATATGTACAAAAAGTTTGGAGAGAAGTTTCTTTTCTTTAATGAAAAAAGGTGTTGCATTAGTTGTTGTCTCTGTTCTTAATTTTAGTTTTTAAAATTAACATAAGTAAAAATGTGTATGTACAATCCTATAAATTTTAGTATGGGCATAGACACATGTCACAACCACCACTCTGAGGATACAGAAAAGTTCCGACACTGCAAAACAAATCCCTGGCATTATTTCTTTGCAGTCACACATTCCCCCCAACCCTAACTCCTGGCAAACACTCAATCTGTTCTGCATCACTATAATATTGTCATTTGGAAGATGTCATAAATAGAATCTTACAATATGCAAATGTATTGGTTTCTGACTGCTGTTGTAACAAATGACCATGAACTTCACAGCTTAAAGCCACACAAAGTAATTATCTTACAGTTTGGGAAGTCAGAAGTCCAAATTCAGTCTCACTGGGCAAAAATCATGTTGCCAGCAGGGCCACCTTCCTTTCCAAAACAATTCCAGGGAAGAATCCATTTCGTGCCTTTTCCAGCTTCTAGAAGTTATCTTCATTCCTTGGCCTGTGCCCAATGCTACATTATTTTTTTCTCCTTCTGCTTTCATCATTACATCATCTTTTCTGCCTCCCGACCCTCCTGCTTGCCTCTTATAGGGACATGTATTTATTTTGAACTCAGTAGGATAACCCAAGATACTCCCCCCATCTCAAGATCCCTAACTCGATCACATCTGCAAAGTTCCTTTTGCCATATAAGGTAACATATTCCCAAGATCTGGAAATTAGAAGTGCTGAATTGGGGGTGGAGTTTTTATTTTGTCTAATACATCAATCTTTTGAGCCTTGCTTCTTTCACTCAGCAAAATGCCTTTGAGATTCATCTGAGTTTTTGAGTCTATCAATAGTTCCTCCTATGCAGTATTCTATTGCATAGTCTACAGTTTATTCATTTGCTCACCAGGTAAAAGGTATTTGGATCGTTTCACTTTGGTGCAATTCAGATGAGAGCCACTATAAATATTCTTACACAGGTTTTTGTATACATATAATTTTTATTTCTCTAGAGTAAATATCAAGGAATGATATTCCTGCATCATAAGTTTAACTATATAAGTGAGTGCCAAGCTATTTTTCTAAAGTAGTTATACCATTTTACATTTCCATCAGCAATGTATGAGACTTCCAATTGTGCTACATTTTCATCACACTTGATATTGTTAGCATTTTTATTTTAGCCACTCTAATAGGTTATAGAGGTACCTTATCATGATGTTAATTTGCATTTCTCTAATCGCTAATGATGCTGAACACCTTTTCATATGTTCATTGCCAGGAAGTGTGAAATTTCAAGTATTTTGCCCATTTTTAATTGAGTTGTTTTCTAACTGTTAAGTTTTGACAGTTCTTTACATATTCTGGATGTAAGTTCTTTGTGTCTCCATCTGCAAATGTTCTTTCCCAGTATGTCTTTTCACTGGCTAAGACTTCTAGTACAATCTTGAATAAGAGCAGCGAGAGGACATCTACATGAGTTGTATAATGCTGCATAACAAATTGCTACAAACTTAGCAGCTGAAAACAACGTACCTTTACTACGTTTGCTGTAGGTTTTGTTTAGATTCCCTTTATGAAGTTGAGAACATTGATTTAATTGCCCATTTCTACTCACCACATTGTTGAGAGATAGATTCCTGTCCTAGGTTTATGGAGATCTTGGGACACAAGACACCCAATACTGGACAAATGAGATCAATAAAAATTTGTTAGTCATATCTATCCGTAGCATGGAGCAGGAGGACACTGCATGCCATGCAGGGCCACAGGGAGCTGTACTTGGGAACAGTTATCAAGCACGGGCTGTGGGAGGCAGAGTTTGTGGTCTTAAAATGGTGGGGGGATGGGAGGATGATTCTCATGGGAGGATACGACTGGCTGGTTTGAATAATTCCAGATTAGTTCAGTAGTAAGAACTTCACCTGAACCCTTTGATGAGGAGGGTTGTTTGGTTGGAGGCCCTTGTCCATGGGAAGAGAGGCGAAAGGGAAAGTTGTGGTTACGCCATTTGAGGCCCTCCTGGTCTCACCAGATGACAAAGCAGCACATAACATCAGGCCTTAATTTTAAGCCTTGACATGATTTGAACATTTGTCCCCTCCAAAACTCATGTTGAAATTTAATCCCCAGTGGGGCAGTATTGAGAGGTGGAGCCTTTAAGAGGTGGATGGGTCATGGTGGCTCTGCATTCACCAGTGGAGTAATCCATTAATGATTAATGGGCTATCATGGGAGGGGAACTGGTGTCTTTATAAGAAAAGAAAGTAAAACCTGAGCTAGCACACTCAGCCCTCTCACCACGTGATGCCCTGTGCTGCCTCCAGACTCTGCAGAGTCCACACCAGGAAGAAGGCCGTCACCAGAAGCGGTCCTTCAACCTTGGACTTCTCAGCCTCCATAACTATAAGAAATAAATCCTTTTCTTTACAAATTACCCAGTATCAGGTATTCTGCTACAAGCAACACAAAACAGACGAATAAAGGCCTTCTATAAAAGACGATTTCTTCTGTTCCTAGTTTACAAAGAGTTTTTATTATGAATGGGTGCTGAATTTTGTCAAATACTTGTTCTGCATCACTTGAGTTAATCATGTAGCTTTTCTTCTTTTGACTGTACAAATATAGTGAATTTTATTGATTGACATTTTAATATTTTAAAGCCTTGCAATCCCAGGATAAACCTCACTTGGCTGTGGTATATTCTTCTTTTTATAGATTGCTAGATTCTATTTACTAATGTTTATTGAGGATTTTTGCATCCATGCTCGTTATGATGGTCTGTAGTTTTTTCTTTCATACTGTCTTTGTCTAGTTTTAGAATCAGGATAACACTGGCTTCAGAACACAAATTAAATGCATTCTGTATGTTCTATTTTCTGAAAGAGAATGTATAAAATTGATGTTGTTTCTTCCGAAAATGTTTGGTAGAGTTCACCAGTGAAATTGTTTGGGACTTCATATTTCTATTGTCAAAGGTATTTAGCAATAAATTTAATTTCTTTACTACATATAGGAGTATTTAAATTACCTATTTCATTTTGGGTAAAGTTTGGTAGTTTGTAGTTTTTAAGGCATTGGTCCATTTATCTAAGTTGGCAAATTTATGTTCATAGAGGTGTTTATAGTATTCCTTTATTATTGTTATATTTTTTTATGTCTGTAGGGAAATTTTCTTTGGTAATTTATGTCTTTTTCTCTTTTTTGTCAGTCTTGTAAGATTCTTATCAATTTTATTGATCTTTTCAAAGACTCAGATTTTGGTTTCATTGATCATTCTCTATTGTTTCTGTATTTAAAATTTCATTGATTTTTGCTTGCTTTGATTTATTTTACTGTTTCTCTTTTATTATAGCTTATCATGAGAAAACCTTAGAGTTTTGAGACCTTTCTTCTTTTTATTGTAGGCATTTCATGCCATAAACTCCCCTCTACGCACTAAAACAGCTGCATTACACAATTTTTAATATCTCATACTTTAATTTCCATTCAATTTAAAATATTTTCTAAATTACTTGGGGACATCCTGTTTGACCCAGGAGTATTTGGAAATGGATTGTTTAATTTCTGAATGTTTCAAGATTTTCATGTTTTCTTTCTGTTAATTATTTGTAGCCTAATTCTATTATGATGAGAGTACTCACTTTGTATGATTTGTACTCTTTTAAAATTTGTTAAGATTTGTTTTATGATTCATAATTAGATCTATCTTGATGAATGTTTCATGTGACTCCAATGGAATGTGTATTCTGCTAATGACATCAATTAGATATATCAATTAGATTCAATTGGTTGTTGGTGCCTCTCAACTATTCTCTTTCTTTGTGATTTTTCTGTGTAGCAGTTCTGATTACTGAGAGAGACATATTGAATTCTTCAAACATATCTGTGGCTTGTCTGTTCCTCCTTCCAATTTTGTCAGTTTTTGCTTCATTTATTTTAATATTCCATTTTTCAGTAAACACATACTTAGGATATTATATCTTCTTGGTGAGTTGAACTTAATCATTATCCCTGTGAATTTTTGTTGCTCTATAGTCTCTTTAGAGAAGTCTACTTAGACACCAAAGCTTTCTTTGATAATTGTTTCTATCTCTTTACTTTTAATTAACCTGTATGACTATATTTAAAGCAATTTCTTGTAGCCTATAGCTAGGTAATGCTTTTTATACAATCTGAGACTCTCTTAATTGTTATGTTTAGAATATTTACATATTATGGAATTATTGATGTTTAGATCTATCATTATTTGTTTTGTTTTTTTCTCTCTGTTTTTGTTTCCCCATTTTTCCTTCCTTGGCATATTTTGGGTTATTTAAACATATTTTTGAACACTACCTTAATATATCCATTTTGGTATTGACTATATAGAGTGGCTGCTTAACTTTTCAGGGTCTTTTTCCAATTAATACTTGACCACTTGCAGTGACTATACAAACTTTACCATCACATAGTTCCCTGTATCCTCTTCCCTTTTATGCTGCAGTCATGTTACGTATTTTTTCCACAAATATTAAAAGTTTTATCAGAAAATATTATAATTTTTGCTTTCAATCATCAAATATATTTTAAAGAATGCAATAGTAGAATAATTGTCCATTCTATTTAGTCAGTTATTCACCATTTCTGTTGCCCCTTCTTCAATCTTGTAACATTTTCCTTTAATACACTTCCTTTCGCAGGTTTAAAAGCAGATCTGCTGGCAACAGTTCTTTTAGTTTTACTTCATCTGAGAATGTCTTTATTTCACCTTCATTACTGAAGGATATTTTTGCTGGACATAGAATTATGGCTTGACAGCTCTTCCGTTTCATCATCTGAAAAATATTGTGCCTCAGTGCTCATCCTATCTAGAAGATGCAGCAACAGGGCACCCTCTTGGAAGCAGGGAGACTGGGCCTTCACCAGCTCACGCCTTGATCTTAAACTACTTAGTTTCTAGACCCGTGAGAGATAAATTTCTATTCTTTTTTCTTTTTTTAAGCCTTCATTGTGGCACACACCTGTAGTCCCTGCTACTTGGGAGGCTGAGGCAGGAGGATCGCTTGAGCCCAAGAGTTTGAGGTTGCTGTGAGGTATGATGATGCCACTGTACCCTAGCCTGGGTGACAGGGTGAGTCTGTCTCAAAAAAAAAAAAAAGAAAGAAAGAAAGAAAGAAAGAAAAAAAAGAAAAACAGTCTTGCCTTCATAGTTTTTGATGAGAACTCAACAGTCATTCCATGTGTTGTTCTGCTCTAAGTAATATGCCATGTGTCTCTGATTGCTTTCAAATATACATTTTTAATATTTAGTTTTTAGTATTTTGATTATTATGTGCTTGGAACAGGATTTCTTTGGGTTTATCCTCTTTGAGATTTGCTTGAGCTAATGAAAGGGTTATGTCACCAAATTTAGAAAGTATTTAGTTGCTATTATTACTTCAAATTTTTTTCTGCACCACACTCTTTAATCTCCTTTGGCAACTGCAATGGAAGGTACGTTGGACTCCTTGATATTGTTCCACGGGTACCTGAGTGGGGCTAAGTTCATTTTTTAAAAAAAAAATTGTTTTTCTCTTTGTTATTCAGGTTGAATCACTTCTATTGATCTATCTTAAAGTTCAATGATATTTTTCTCTGTCATTTATATTCTGCTACTGAGCCTATCTAGTGAAGTTTTTTTCTGTTATTACATTTTTTTAGTTATAAAATTCCAACTTGGTTCTTCTTTATATCTTCTTTTTCCTTGCTGAAACTTTTTCTCTTTCCATTTGTTTTAAAAATATTCAACCTTAACTCTTGGAGCATTTTTATAATATCTGCTTTTAAGTCTTTGTCAGATAATTCCAATATCTGTGTCATGTTGCCAAGAGCACTTACTGAATTTCTTTTTTTCAAATGAGTTTAAATTTTTTGCATTCTTCATAAACCACATAATATGGAATTATATTCTGGACATTTTGGAGATCATATTATAGAACCCTGGGTATTGTGTAAATCCTATAAACAGTGTTTATAGTGTTGTTCTTACAGGTATTCAACTAGATTGGATACATTGTAGAAGTTCCAGAGAGGCTTCAATAGAATGTGGTTCCAGTATCAGGTATGTTTTCAAAGACTTGGCTGTGCTCTTTGGATCTGCCTCATATGTGCATCACTAAGTGGTCAGTCTGAGACCTGAGTAGATATTAACATAGTTAATATCTCAAAGTCTGTGTATGCTCTTTAAGGTCAAATCCAAGCTTGCTCAGCTTGGGACTGAATAGGAGAGTCTATGAACAAGTTTAAGACGTTGCTTTCCCTCTTTGCTGTCTATTTACTATTTTTAGGCTCCAGGAGTCATTTAAAATCTTCCCATCCAAAGCCTGTGACTTTTGTCATCCTGCTCTGTCATGCCTTGGCTACACTTTTGTCAGGGTCAAGCAATGAGAACACAGTGAAGAGAAAAAAAGCAATGCGGGTTTCCCCACCTCTTGAAGCAACAGCTCCTCTCATCAGAAAGGACTACTCGCCTCCATGGGCTTCTCTTGCCACTGCCGCTGCTGCAGAATTACTTCCAGGCTGGGGCACAGGAGGACAGAGACGAAGCAAAAACATGAGGACCTACGCAACTCTGTCTGAGAGTTAGAAATTCCCCTTTCTGCTCCCTTGAGCCAGAACTAAGAGGACTTCTCCTAGAATTCTCTCTGTCCACATCAATGTCAACTTGAGGCTGAACTTCAATGAGTTCAGGTAAAAGGAGTACCAGAGGGGGAAAAATGGTTACCTCACCATAAATTCTTAGTCTTCTGCCCCAGTCTGCCTACTATTTACATTTTTTAACTTGTGGTAAAATACACATAACAAAATATTTGTGTTTGCCTTCTAGGGCTGCCATTAAAACTTCCACAGACATTTATTGGCCTCGACAACAGAATTTATTTTCTCACAGTTTTGGAGGCTGCAAGTCCAAGAGCCAGCAGGGTTGGTTTCTGCTGAGGGCTCTCTCTCTGGCTTGCAGACGGCCACCTTCTCTCTATGTCCCTTTCTCTGTGTGCACATCCCTGGTATCTCTTTCTCTTTCTTATAAGGACACTGGTCCTCCTGATTTAGGGACTCACTTTATGACCTCATTTAACCTTAATTACCTCTTAAAAGTTCTTAACTCCAAATACAATCACATTCTAAGGTAATGGGGGTCAGAAATTTAATATATGAATTTGGAGAAAATGCAATTCAGTCCATGATACCATGTTAACCATTTGTAAGTGTACAATTTAGTAGTATTAAGTGCATTTACATTGTGCAAACTTCACCACTGTCCATCTCCAGAACTCTTTTCATCTTGCAAAGTTAAAATGTTATACCCATTAAACAACAACTTCTTATTTTCCCTTCCCCCCAGCTCCTGGCAACTACCTTCTATTTTCTCTCTATAAGAGTTCGACTATTCTAGGTACCTCATATAAATAAAATAATTCAGCATTAGTCTTTGTGTGACTGGTTTATTTCACTTAGCCTAGTGTCCTTAAGGTTCATCCATATTGCAGCATGTATCAGAATTTTCTTCCTTTTTGAGGCTGAATACTATTTAATTCTATATATTTGCTACATTTTGTTTATCCATTCATCATTGATGAACATTTGGGTTGCTTCCACCTTTTGGCTATTATAGATATATTTACTTTTAATAATCCTCAAATATCTGCTCCATGCCTGCTGTCTTAGTCTATTTCGTACTGCTATTACTAGAATACCTGAGACTGGGTAATTTATAGAGAACAGAAATTTATTTTCTCACAGTTTGGAGCTGGAAAGTTTAAGATCAAGGCACTGGCATCTGGTGAGGGCATTATTGCTGCCTCACCACATGACAGAAGATGGAAGAGCAAAGAGACAAAGGGGGATGAATTTTCCCTTTTATAATGCTATTAATCCCACCCCATCCTATCACCTCCCAAATGTCCTACATCCTAACATCACCACAATGGCAACCAAACTTCAGCATGAGTTTTAGAGGGGACACACATTCAAGCCATACCACCTGTTCTCCAGGTTTTACAGCTGTTTTCGATAGGAGAAACAAAGTGAACTGTCCTTACTCTACCTTATACAGACTCAGAACCCACTGAGAAATTTCACTTTAATTTACAAGGAAGACACTCATTATAAGCATAATAGAAATTGTCCATGGGATTTGATTTAAAAGATAGCATTCATCCAAATGTGCCTCCTACTTCTACTATCTTGAGACACTTTGTTTAAACTAAAATATAAGTATATCCACAGCTAGGTAACCTGTTTGAGGACATGCAAAAAATCTTGGAAAAGATAATACAAAATTTTTAATACAATACTAGTCATTTATATCATAATATGACTTCGTTTATGGGTTCTTTCTTCTTTATAATTAGTTGAAAAGTGGGGCATTGAGCAACTTATGAATAAATAACAATAATCTAATATGTAAAAACACAGACTTTACTCCCTCTACTTATTGCCTGCTATTATCCTCAAATGACTTTTATTAACTGTCTATTTTATTTGAGATAATTACATATGATAATAAAAAACCTTTATGAAAAATATATTTCTAACAATGGAACCACCTTAGTTCCAATGACCTTACTAGGGAACTTAGAGCAATTTTTAGATTCTCTTTAAATAATTTAAATAATTCTTATTTAAATTAGGCACAAAAATAATCTTAAGCCAGAAATTCTCTACAGATATTCCCTGAAGATGTTGAATTGGAGATTCCATTTACCAGACTGGAGAATTGACCACCTCTGTAAATGCAGTCTAGTTACTAGCAAATAGTCAATCTAATTACCTTAGACCTAAGAAGTTTAAATTAAAGCCTCTTCTAATTTGGAGAAGGTTTCAATTGCTAATAGGATAATTGCGCCTGATTTCAAAGGACAGGCTGTAGTTTTTATAAGAACTCATTTTTGGAAATAGAGCAATTCCCTCCGAGGAAGAATGATGAAAATAAAACAACTGAGTTTTCTCTCATCCTTCAGCTTACTGTTGTATCTCATGCTGAAATGATTAACAATAAACAGATCTGTCCTTTTTCTTTTGTTTACTTATGTGTCCCCATATTGTCTTACTGTGTTATGATTATATTCGCAATTAGTAAAGGAGAAATTAGCATTGCTTCATCCTATTACCATCAACCTATTAATTTACACTGAAAATTCCCTCTGTACTTTGCCATTCTGTACTCTTCTGTGTTGAGCCATCTGAGGTTTCAGACAGAGCTCTCATTATCAAATTAATTCTGAAAGAAGTAAGCTTTTGCCCTTCCCCTTTCTGCAGGAGAGACCCACCACCAGATGTTCTTTTATGTTACAGACATCCCTCCCTTACCCACTTTGGGGAAGTACATGATGTATCTGCTTTGTATGATGCAAATGAAGTGTGAATTCAAAAAAACATAATGTCATGGACTTCTTTGTACATATTTCCTTAACCTTTTAAATTTTAATAGAGAGTAACCTTTTCCTCATTTTATGTTTAATTAAATCTCTCCCACTTTTCAAGAGAAAACCATTTTTTTTCCTTCCATAAGGTAAGCTTGAGACTGCTATGGAACATTTCTTCTCAGTCAATAACTATTTAGTATTCTTTTCTCAGTCAGCAATTATAATGCCTGGCAAAGTTATATTTATTGGATGAATGCTTATTAATGGTGGGTTTATAGTGAAAACGACTATGTCTTAAAAGATATCATTTTATAAACTTTATTTTCAGGGTAAAAGTTTATATAGATATATTTAGATTTTATTTGAATATAAAGTAGGATACAATATAAAGGAGATAAAAATAGTTTTGCAGGTGTGAGTTTTTTAACATTTTTTAATTTGTTTTTTAATAACATTCATAATTTGGACAAAATACCCCAGTATAGAAAACAAAAGTTATTTTTCTACTCTGGCTGAAACATTCCCACTAGTCTTTAAGGAGTCATAGTATACGGTGTATTTCAGATGCATATAATCACAAAATGTTCACAGCATATCTGTTTTTGCTCTGAATTTTTTTTATGATTTTACTGGTATTAACATGTTACAATATTTTTACTTCAATAAATATAATTCTCTGATAGTATTCTTTCTAAAGGAAAAAAAAACCCAAGTGTTCTTGATCTTGTGAGATAGGGCTAACAATGTAAAATGAGCTGTCACATCATGTTTGTGGTAACTGATCTGTAGCCCTCAGTAATGATTTTGCCCCCTTGGCTTAAGTCTATGCTTTACCACCTAACTTTTAAGGATATTTAAGAATATTTTCGGTCACTTTTATGGGACTGTTTTGCCATAGAAACAAATCTGAACGATCCAATAGGGTCATATCAAATGATTCATTCACTCAGCAAATATGCATTGAACTCCTACTATGTCCCAAACACTGTCCTAAATGACTAAAACATATCAGGGAACACTACAGACAGATATGCCTGTCCTTATGGAGGTTACACTTTAGCATGGGAATTAAAGAAATATAGGAGAAACATAATAAATAAATACTCTAGTGTTTAAAATGATGAGTACAACAGATAAAAGAAAAAAGTCAATCAGGGGAAACGGGAGTCTTTGGCTGATGTGGAGGTACATGTTTCAGTGATAAATAGATGGTCAGGGTAGGAGGTTGAAGACAGACTAGGAGGAGGTGAGGGAGTTAATTAGCTATGAAGATTCTGGGCAAGAGCATTCCAGGCAGAGGGAAAGGTTAAGGAGGACCCTAAGGGAGGGTTCAGGAAGAGCAAAGAAATCATATGCTTGAAGAGAAAAAAGCAAGGAGGGAAACAGCAGGTCCTAGAGGAGGTGAAAGTGCCAAGGACTGGCCTTGATTGCTCTCTGTGAACCACAAACTCCTCTCATTGCCTTAGGCTTACGTTTATGTGACCTTCAAAACTTCAGCTTTTAAAAAATTCCCCATCTATCTCTTGTCAGTAATTATTACAACTGAATATTTAGAGTATCCTGAATTATTTTTAATTCATTTAACAAAGCAAAATCAGGTAGGATTGCACTATTAAAAAGTAATAAATTAAATATGTTCTTGTCCTATTGGGGGAAGAAGAAGGAGGAGGAGGAGAAAGGGAAGGGGGAGAGGAAGAAGTCATCTGCAACAATCATCCCATTTTTATCCCAGCATCTTTTTCCGATAAGTTGTTACCCTGGCTCTGAGAATGAATTAATGTTTTTGAGTTTTATAATTGAAAAAACGGCTCCCAAGAATCTTGGATCTGAAAGCCAAGTCTCAGTTCGAACGTTACAAATAATCATAGAAACAAAGCATGCATCAATTGTTTCCCTCTGATCTGAATTGAAATCAAAGGAAGGAAGAAGAAACAGGGATGGTAGGAAGCCTGCACAATAATTGAACACACTAGATAGGGTCTAAAATTTTGGCAAGGCATATGCACCGTTTCAATGTAGAAATGAGATATCTTGAGAACATAATATAAAATAAGCAACTGGGAAAACATATTCACTTCTCCTAAAGTATGACTAAACGGTCACAGCTTAGAAGAAACTATGTGGACATTAAGATGAAATGCCTCTAGCAGCTTTCAAGTAATAGAATACATTTTAATTGGTGATACATTTAAAAAGCACAACACATTGAAACTAGGTGATTCAAACTAAGACCTTTTCTTTTCCAATGCAGCAATGACCCAGCCAGATATTCATATCCTACCATAAATGTCACTATACTTTATAAAGAGTTAAGCTTACCCAGTTTAGTATCATTTGCTAGTTTAATAATCATTATTTCTCCTTCATCAGGCCTAGGAAGAAGCCTACTTATTTGATGTTAAAATTTCTATAACCCTCAAGATTTGAACTAAGAGATGTACCATTTAAAAAACATCAAAAGACTTGAATATAATTGAAACTTTGAATAATCTGAAGTTTGAAGTCATACGGTTAAAACTTTTACACTAATTGAATTCCTTCATTACTAATTTAGAAACAGGTATCAAATTAAAATCAACTATTTTTGCTAAGTGTAATGAATCTACAAAATTTGTCTTGCTATCCATAACTGCTTGGGTTCTCTCTTAAATGAACAAGGTATTTTTTATTATATCTGCATAACCTGACTACTTATTTTTAAATCTGTCAAATAAAACATGTTCATATTTTAACTAAACTTGAACTTTGCTTTAACCTCCTACATAGAGTTTAATTCACATGCGGTTTACTTCAAAACATGGCAAATTTGAAAAATTCCACAACTCTTATCACCTATTATTACATTTTTTTGACCCTTCAAGGACACTAGTGATCACAGGGTTGAACAAGCTCATTTCTAAGGAGATGATTCTCACCTCTAATTATAACAAAGGGAAGTGAGTGAATAAATTAAAATAGTTGTTTAACAGACTATTCTCAGCTTGATAACTGAGATAATTCTCTTCCTTTTAGCACCTACAAGTAAAACAGTAAACTCCTTTTACGGTAAACCCTGTGGCCTATAAAATCTCATCTTTAGGAAAAGATGATGCCAAATCTAGAAAAAGCACAATTAATGACCTCCTAGAATTGGCAATTGTCAAAAGTTGGCATTTCTGTACTTTCTCTCTACACTCTTAATCTCAACCAAGTGAAATCTGCATTTTTCTTCTTCAGAAATTCAATATAAATCTTAAGTAGAATCCACTAACAAGAAAAGGTTTTCCAAGTAACTGACAACTATTATCTTTCCAGAATAGAAATGAAGAAATTTTTGCCAAAACAGCAAACATCACTTATGCTGCTTATAATAGAATCATGGCATTTAGAGTGCACTCTGTTCCGTGATACCAATTTACCTCTGCAAATTTCACTTTAAATCACATGCATTTAATAGGGGCAATGAAAAAATACAAAAGAGATTTGTAGGCTTGAAATATCTGCAGGAAAGAGATACCTAGTGACATTTATCCCAGAAGCTGATCTTTTCTCTTATCATCCTCTTTTCAGCCCAGATATTTGTATATAGAAAAATTACATATATATGTATATATAAGAGATGCCAAAATAAATACATCTTGTGGAACTTACAATGTAAGAGAATTCAAGAAAATGAAAAGAGAATCAATGGTAACGAAAGAAGAAAATATGATGGAGGCAGATATTAAACTTTGAGTCTCCTGCAGAACAAGACTCAACTTTTGGAAATAAAACTATATCTTCTGGGACATTAAGAAGGCCAATATTTAATAAATGGCTACCCCAATGACCACAATACAATTAGCCACTCTGTTTTAGTATCTGGAGACATATTCTGCTCCTGACATTTCTAGTTTATTTTACCCTAAAAATCTCAGCTCTCCCAGCACGTTAGCATTCCTTTATATAGGTGTTTATCCCACATTTTTCATGGGATCACTTATGATGCTGTAATGGGATATTTTTGGACACCTAACAGGAGCAGGCAATATAATCCTTATCTTTTTATCCTCCATTTAAAATTTATGGCTGAAGCACATTATCCAATAATCCATCCCACTTACAGTCCACAAAGATTGGGGAAGTGAAGTTACAACAGCAGCGTTTCAATATTTTTGCTATTTGCTCTGATTCTGTAAAAGAAGCAGTGAGCTGCACAATTCTCTTGTGATTTGTGATATCTGATTCCTTGAGTGAGTTCCAATGGTGGTATACACCAAGGATTACTAATGAGGAACTAGGTTTCACATGTTTCAGTTAGGGTGTGTATATATATATATATATATGTATATAAAGGTATACAGGAACATTTACATACATACCTAATGGTGGTTTGCAGATTCTATGGAGTTTATCACTTAAGCACCAAGTTAACCGTGAACTTCAGGTGAAGAATCCTGCCTGCAAGAAATCCTTAGAGCACTCCCTGCCTACTTCCTTCCCCATCAATCACCATCCAGAGCAGCCACAGGCAGCTGCGCTGAGGGTTGCTTTTCACTTGTGTCTACAAGGAGATGAATTATTGACTCCAGACCCTCCAAGAAACTGGAAGGTGTTTTTGCTCAATAAGTCAGGGAATAGTGTTTTCTTAGTGTTTTCTGTATATGAGCACTTCAATTCAGCATTTGGGGGACAGGTCACAAATAAAAACTAAAACAAAAACTGAGATGTTTATTTTCCCATGAGTGAGCTCAAAATATAATTGGTGATCAAGACCCCTGTATCTCATACAAATGAATGGTGTCTTTATAGACTTACCTGTAATAGAAGAGTTGTACTTTTTAAATCAGATTTATCTTCAACAATATGCTTTTCCTAAGCAATTGAACACTGTGTTAGCAATTCCAAGGAGCAATCAAGTGGACATAATACTTACCATATACAGACTTTTATTTTAACTCTATGAGCAAAACATATTATTTTGCTAATATGTTTCCTATATATAAACATTTTTCTTCTCTTGCCATATTTGGTTG
This sequence comes from Eulemur rufifrons, assembly GCF_041146395.1. Classification (NCBI taxonomy): domain Eukaryota; kingdom Metazoa; phylum Chordata; class Mammalia; order Primates; family Lemuridae; genus Eulemur; species Eulemur rufifrons. The sequence continues at coordinate 178,623,826 of NC_090989.1, read as the reverse complement.
GAAGTTGGAATCATTCTCCTCTCCTAGTTCAATTAAAGTACCATTATGCTTAGGACAAAGTTGACACTGTCAACGGACTGAATAATTGATGGGAAAAGGCATATTTTTCATCCCAAGTTAAAAACTACCATTGCACAATAGCCTGGACCACACAGTCTTGAAAGACTGAATCTGGAGTAAAAGGACTAGGTTCATACCCTGCTAGTCATACCAGTGACTATAGTTGTACGACCTTGGACAATTAACTTAACCTATCTGGGGCTATTTCTCATTTTTAAATTGGTTATAATTATATCTGCCCTATATACCACATAGGGATATTTTGAAGCTCAAATTAAATGATGAGCTAGATTTCTTGTCCCAGATAAGAGGGAAAGAAACAGAGAAGAATAAAAAGAATGTGAGAGTAGACAAAGTAAGTCAGAAATCTTTTCCAAATTACCACTTTTATGTTGGCTGGAAACTACCATTGCAGGAAATGAAGGCCAAAGAACTTTTTAAAAGGTCATATCAAGGAATCGTCATTAAAGATTTGTGTCCTCTTTTGCAAACTAGTTCTGCTTCCTAGGTCTCCATTTTCTGATCTGATTCAGCAAGGGAAAAATTTGCTATCCTCAAAATGCTATAGTTCTATATATTTTTTGATGAAACTAATTTCACTGTATGTAGGAGAAAGGATTTTAGCAAAATACAGTTGTCGCTCAGTATCTGTGGGGGATTGGTTCCAGAACCAACCCCTTATACCAAAATTCAAGGATGCTCAAGTCCCTTATATATACCATTACAGTATTTGCATATAACTAATCTACATATATCTCCCATAAGAAAATAGCTCTTATACTGTATTATTTATGGAATAAGGACAAGAAAAAAGTCAGTACATGTTCGGTACAGATGCAACCATCCATTTATTTTTTTTTAGAGCTCTGTTACTCTGTAAGAAAGCAGGCTAGTTTTCTTCTGTTCAAACTGCTTTCTGAATTTAAATGTCCATCGTCAGTGCTGTGATCCCCACCATGTCTTGAGAATTAAAGGGGACTGGATGCCAAGAAAGAAGGAAAGGGAGCTATTCCTAATTTGGAAGTATCGCAAGACCAAGTTCCTGATGTTACAATGTTCAGTCACACTATACTAAGACGAACTTGCTGATTTACAAAAATGATCAGGATAAAAGAAAATTCAAAACAGGAAGGGTCTTCCCACATTCCTGGGAACAGGGATGAGTTGCTTACTGAGGCTGTAGGCAACAGATAGCAGTGTTACACTTAATGCTTCTTAACAGCATTAGAAATTAATGTAGGTGCAATTTTTTTTAAGTCCCAGAATACACACATTTAACATAAGCAAATTAAACCTCATGAAGTCAGCAAAATGGGGGAAACATTCGTTATTATCTGCTTACAGCTCACCACCTTCGACCCCATCCCCAAGTTAAACCTTAGCCTCCAATAACCCACAGCAAAAATGTAGTGCAAGAAAATAAGCTAATTTATGGCTCTTACACCTAGAGATCCCTGGTCCAAGACATTAGGAGCAATTCAGCACTGGCTTTCTAACCTAATCTGCAAGTAAGCTACAATTTCTCTATTCATATATTTGTATTTTCCATGATTCCAAAACTTCCATCTTAATATAGCACTACTATGTATAATAATTAAATACTCTTGCCTTAGAGTGCTGTGTCTGAATATAAGGTCAAATACTTTCATTAGTTATATAATTTCCATTTATGTGGAATGTATCTAAGCAACAGTAGGGTGGTTGGACTAAAATAATTTAAGGCTCTTTCCAAACCTGGTTTTCTGTGATGGTAATGGGGAACATATTTACATACCAGCATCACCTAAGAGAGGTTGTTTAACTCTAAATTTAGTTACTCATAGTCTAACTAATAGAAATGGACTTTTACGGAAACAAAATGCATATGTAGGGCACTTTCATTTTTATAAACTTTATTAATATATGGTTTATTTTATTTCTGCCCTATGAAGGAAATAATACAGGTATTATAATAGTCTCTCCATGTAGAGACTAGTTTCTTTTCATATAGCTCATAAATGGCAGAAATGAGAGAAATGCCCACATTTCCTAAACCCAGTTCTCATATTTTTCCTCTAGAATATGACGCCATTCTTACTCATGCTACTATCAGCAACTTTATCATCTCAGTCACCTCTCTGTGACACATTAATCGAAGACAAGAAAGAAGCCATTCAGGCAAGGAAAGACCAAGAGGATGGAAAATTGGATGAAATTAGAATTTAAAAATATATGAGTTTAATTCTGTGGCTGTACTTATAAGCCACAAAATAAAATAATCAGACATTGGTCCTCTTGATGAAATCACTGTGGTCAGTCCAACCCAACATAGTCCTGTGGAAGGTGACCGTGACTGCTTACCAATGCCTAGGTTCCAGTCCTGGCTCCAGGACTTCCAGACTTAGTGTCCTTCTACAAATCATTTCTCTTCCTTAACCCTTAATCTCCTCAGCTATTAGATGAGGAAAATAATTAAGAACCATTAAGTACCTGAAATCTCTACATTGCTTGTCCTCATCAGGCAACCCAAGTCTCAAGAACCTCAGCAGTAAAATATGTTTAGCAGAACTCTCCCTCATATTTCATGGTTTTTGTCAAGATGATTTGAAACTCAAAAGAAGATATAAAAATGGCTAACAAACATATGAAAAAGTGTTCAACATCTCTAATCATCAGGGAAATGCAAATCAAAACCACAATGAGATATCACTTAACCCCAGTGAGAATGGCCTTTATCAAAAAAACCCAAAACAACACATGTTGGCGTGGGTGTGGAGAGACAGGAACACTCATACACTGCTGGTGGGACTGCAAACTAGTGCAACCCCTGTGGAAAGCATTATGGAGGTATCTTAAACAGATTCAAGTAGACCTGCCATTTGACCCAGCAATCCCATTACTGGGCATATACCCAAAGGAAAAAAGGTCATTCTATAACAAAGACACATGTACCCGAATGTTTATAGCAGCACAATTCACAATAGCAAAGATGTGGAAACAACCCAAATGCCCATCAATACATGATTGGATTAGTAAACTGTGGTATATGTATACCATGGAATATTACTCAGCTATAAGGAATGATGAAGATACGACATCTCTATGGTTCTCCTGGAGAGAGTTGGAACCCATTCTATTAAGTGAAGTATCCCAAGAATGGAAAAACAAGCATCACATGTACTCACCAGAAAATTGGTTTCCCTGATCATCACCTAAATACAAATCTGGGAACGACACCAATTGGACATCAGACTGAGGTGGGGGGCGGGGGAGGGGAGGGGGGTATGCCTACACAATGAGTGCATTGCACACCATTTGGGGAGTGGTAACACTTGAAGGTGCTGACTCGGGAAAGGGGGGGTGGGGAAAAAATATGAAACTGTGGTTTTTAACTTGCACTGTTCACTTAATAATTTATCATGAATATTTCCTATATTATTTCATATCATTGTACAAGAAATAATGTATACATTATGAGGACATACTGTATCTAACAAGATATACTGCTAGACTCTTTGATTCTGTAAAATTAAATTGAAAAAAAAAAAGATGATTTGAAATATCTGTGAAGGCATTTTATAAATTGCAGAGCACTCTATTGTCTGTTATCAGATCTCAGGGAGTTGGTTTGTTTGTTGATATTGATGTTAAGATTTGAAAATCTTTAAATTTTCACTTCCGTTCATACATGTTGCAAACTTTACCCACCTTCAGAAAACAATCCCCCAGTCAGCTATTTTAACAAATTCATCACTGAAGGAATTCCAAGAGTTATATTTGAATTGTGGATGTGAATAATGGTCACTTTGAGAGCATTGATGAAAAGCAGTTCCTAATTTTTTAATTAATTCAGTACATTCAACAAATTGAATTAATCAGATTCAAGGACTTTTATTCTTCTTCATAGACTACAGCTTGCTCCTGAGAAATAACCAAAGTTTTGTTTTAAATTTGTGTTGAAAATTAGAATTATGTGTTAATTAGATGAGACTATGAAATTTGTTGTTTCAATAGTATATGAATATTTCCTATGGCTAAATTTATACTCATTAGTGTCAAAAAACAAGATTCAGGAAAAGAAACATTATAATAACATAATATTATCCAAATCAAAGATCAATCCGTCAGGATTATTCCACAATTCTGTAGCTCTATCACTATTGTTCTCAACCTATAAACAATGTTTCTTTCTTATAACACTGAAAGGAATGTGGTAATGTTCTAAGTATATCACCTATCTCATGATAATAAGATTCTTTGGAATGTTTTCACAAAGTTTTAATTGTAAATCTACCTTTCTTGATGGCACTATATTTTATATAAATTTCAGTTTAATAAATGTATCAATAGAGTTATGTCCATGAATCACTTATTACCTGATATTGATCTGTTTAACTAGAAATTGAAAGATTTTTCTTATTTCTGCCCAGGTCTTTCTGTTTTCTCTCCTTCTCTGTTCCTCATCTCCACCATCTTTCTCTTCCTCTCCTGTCTACAGCAGCCTGCTTCCCTCCGATAACCACTCCCCTCTGATAAGTCCCATATCAACTTCTCCACATGATACTGACTGTGATGTGTTACATAAGCCTGGCAATGCAAGATAGTAAGATTACTCTTGGGACTCAGAGTGGAAGTAGATATGGCTTAAGGTCCCTTATGGCCCAAGTGTCACAATGTATTCCACAAATCCACTAATTGACCTCACATCTAAACTAAGAATCATGTGTAATGTAATGGGAATGGCCATAGATTAGCAGTAGGGAGACATGTCCTTACAACTTATTTAGTGCATGACCTTGGATAATCACCTGGCTTTTCTGTACCTACTTTTGTCTAGCTATTATTTGGCACTTCGTCTTTCTTAATAGTTTGCAGGACAAGATTTCACACTTTAGGTTACTTAAGAGTCACCTAAGAAGAATGTTAAAAAGACAGAATTTTGGGCTCTCCACCCAAAATTTATTCTAATTCAAAAGACCTGAGATGTGGCCTGGGAAATCAACAAGCATTTAAGGTAATTCTGATATAGGGATTACATTAGGTTTCTCATTTATTTGGGGTTTTGTTTTGTTTTTCTTTTTAAATTAATTTATAAATTTATAATTTCCTGTCTTTGGCTTATAAATGGAATCACACATATATAATTTGGAGAGTCTAGGCCTCTGGCACCCAACATAATGCCATTAGTATTGGTTCATGATATTGATAGTGTTGTTCAAATCTGTTTTGCTACTTTTTAAGTCTGTTTCTTAAAAACAACCAATACTTGAAATCTTGCTTTTTTATCCACTCAGAGAATCTCTGACTTTTAGATCATCACAATTAAAAACCAAACCGGGCTGGGCATGGAGGCTCACGCCTGTCATCCTGGCACTCTGGGAGGCCAAGGCAAGAGGATCACTTGAGCTCAGGAGTTTGAGACCAGCCAGAGCAAAAGCAAGACCCATCTCCACAAAAAACAGAAAAAATTACCCAAGTGACTAAAAATAGAAAAAAATTAGCCGGGTGTGGTGGCACACATTGTAGTCCCAGCTACTCAGGAGGCTGAGGCAGGAGGATCACTTGAGCCCAGGAGTTGGAGGTTACTGTGAGGTTGGCTGATGTCATGGCACTCTAGCCTGGGCAACAGAGCAAGACTCTGTCTCAAAAACAAAAACAAAAACAAAAAAAACCCCAAAAAACAAAACAAAACCAAAATTTTTTCCCTGTAATCATATTTTGAGAAATGTATAAAAATATACCAAGACCATATCCAGTGCCTGTATATTTTCCACCTTTTCTGACCATATCAACGTATCAACTTAGTATTTCTAACAACGGTCTGTTAAGAGGACAAGGCTATTATGTACATATGAATTGGTGTTCATGTTGCACCATGGTTTCACTAAGTACAGGCATGTAAAACCTTCCAAAAAACACTATTAGTAAAGACATATTTTAAAAGAGTAGAGAGAGGAAATAGAAAGCATTTATATATCCACAAAGTGCATAGGCCAAATGAACAGATACCGTTGTCAAACTAAATCCAAGAATTTTGTTTTGAAAGTATCCTTAAAAATAAAAGAGGTTTTAATAAATTAATAAGGCAACAGTTAAAAAACTCAATTGAAGAGAAAAATAATTAAGTTATTGCCAGTGTAAAAGTTTTAACTAAGAGAAAAAGGTAATGATTGGGATAACACAATGGAAACGACTTTTGGGAAGTTACGATAACAGACTCTTATTTTCTAAGAGCAGTTATTAGCTATCTACCAAAATTAGTGATTAATTATACATATAGGATTATGTTTAAACCCTTTGTCTAATATAGTAAATCTTTAGTTTGAAAATGGAAATATTCCATTTTCTTCAGGAATGTCTAATTTACTAAGTATCAGCATGAGGCTTTTATTACCCAATATGTTCAATAATATTTGCAAACTGTTTTTCTAAATCCTTAATATCTTTGGTTGTTATAAACAAAGGAAGCATTTGAAGGGGATTAGAAATATGTGAGTGAATTACCATTTAAATAAAGTTGATTCAGCCCAGAAGGGACAATAGAAAGACTTTCAGTCTCCATAAATCCACTTTAATGTCAGCAAACAAATGGCCCAAAGTAGTTTTATCTGGTTTTGGCTGTAAAGGGTGAAATGCAAGAAACAAGACTAAGAAAATAGTCCTTTCTGTATCGCAGGCAGCAAGAGAGAACTGGCTTCCACTGTGAACTAGTGCAGTTTTAGGTTTTTAGTTCCTTAGCTTAAATGTTATCTGTTTGTATAATCTCATAACTCAATCTGTCCATCTATTTTAATATATTTAAATGTAGTTTTCACACATAGCCTCAATTTTTTCTTTAAATGGCAACAATAAAAATTACTCAAATCCCTAGTATCGTAAATGGCTATGATGAAACTTTACATGGTACCATTTAGAGATCCAAAATATACTACTCTTCTTAATGATTTAAATTCTATTCAGTGATGCTCACACTATTAACTGATTTGTATATTGTCAGAACACAATATTTTTCCTACAAATGTCCCCAGATATTCACCACCTCAAAAAAGACAAACTGAAATGTATTTTTTTTTATTTTTTTATTTTAGCATATTACGGGGGTACAAATGTTTAGGTTACGTATATTGCCTTTGCCTCATCCGAGTCAGAGCTTCAAGCATGTCCATCCCCCAGATGGTGTGAATATAATGGTTATGAGGCTCATGTTAATTTTGTACATATATGTTAAAATAAATAGTTGATAGAACTAATGCAAAGGTAGTTGGTGATGGTAGTGCTAATAATATCAAACTGATGCATCTGATCTTTATAATAAGGATATAATAACTAACATATGGTTCATGGCTTTGTACCACCTGCTGTACGTGTATTGTCTCCATGAATCTTCACAACTACTCTATAAAGTAATTACCATTCTTATCACCCCTATTCTACAGTTAAATCAACTGAGACACAAAATACTAATAGTTAAATTGTTCACAGCAAATTGAGGATTTTGGTTCTGACGGTCAGTCTCTAGAGCATATACTATATAATGTAGGATGGTTGTTTTGAGTGCCTGGCACATGGTGAGATCTCAAAGTTTATCTTAGAGGATTAAAAGATTTCAAAGATTTGAATAATTAATTTATTTCCCAGATGAATCTGGTATTCCTCATTTAGGGGTTTGATCAAAAGCCAATTATAGGATTAATCCTTTGTGTTAGTTCTGCTAATTTATTCAGTCAATTATTGACTTTCAACTATAAAGGTGTCTGTATTGAGGCCAATATTTCTCTATTTAAAAAAACTTTTTATTTAGAAGTAATTTTAGATTTTTAGGAAAGTTGCAATGATAGTACAGAGATTTCTCATATACCCTTCATCCAGCTTCCCCTAATGTTATCTTACATAATTATAGGTATAGCACATTTGTGGAAATTAAAAAATTAACATTGGTTTAACACTATTAACTGTATATTTTATTTGGATTGCACGAGTTTTTCCACTAATGCCCTCTTTGTGTATAAGAATCCAATCCTAAATAATGCATTGCATTTAGTCTTCTCTGGTCTGGGATAGTTTGTTAATCTTTTCTTTTTTTTCCATGATACTGACAGTTTTGAAGAACACTGATCAGGTATTTTGTAGACTGTCCCAAAATTTGTTTTGTCTGATGTTTCTGAAGGATTATACTATTAATAGGGTTATTGGTTTGGGGTTAGAACGTCAAAGGGATAAAGGGCCCTACTCGTGACATCATATCAGGGAGTACATGATATCAATTTTAGTTATCACATTAACCTTGATCACTTGGCTAAGGTAGCGTGTGCCAGGTTTTGCCACTGTAAAGTATTTTTTTTTTTTTAACCTGTCCATATCCTATTCTTTGAAAGTGAGCCACTAAGTCTAGTCCATACTCAAGTGGAGGAGAATTACTCTCCAGTTCCTGGAAGGGAAATAATCAACATATTCTATTTGAAAAGCTTCTGCAAAAAACATTGGTCCTTTTTAAAGAATGATTCATTTACACCTGAAAAGAGAGTAAAAAGAAATAAAAAAAAACACCGAGGAGGAAACTATTAGCAGTCATTGAATTTTATAAATCCAATCAATTACTATGGTCAATTTAGAAATTTGGCCCTGCTATTGGATTGGCCTTTTCCAGTATTCACCCATGGAGCAGATTTTCCACTCAAAGCTCAAAGCTCTTGTACCCAAAAATCTGGAAAAAAAAATATGTCATCTCATCCTCAGCTACATTATTTATTGTCTTCTAAGATCTATCCTAAAGGAAAGCCTTAAAAGCCTTGCATCCTCAGTATGGGAAAGGTGTCAGAAAGAGCCAGGGGAGCAGGAAGAGGGCAGAGAAGGGCGGTAAGTAGGATGTGGTTTCAATTAAATATAGCATTAGCCTGATCCACTGTGGACTCTGGACATAGCTCTTACCACGGAGGCCAAGTCCTTAAGAAGGCAGTAGCTGCAAGCTGTCAGCTGCCATCATTCACAGCAGCTGGAAAATGGGCGCACTGGAATAGAAAAGGGAGAATGTAAGTGGGAAGTCTACAGCATCCATTATGTCATATGCTTCACCTCTCAATCCAAATGACCAAATACTTACGGAGAATAAATCATGGTCCATGAAGATAGATCTACATTATTAAAATAGGTTATCACATACGTATTTTTATGTAATTGATGCAAGGTTCCAGGACTCTGGAGGAGGTATTAATGATATACAAAATGTTAATAATAGCCCTCCTTTGTTTTTTATAATATATACACATATTAGTTTAGAGGATGGTTTGTTTTTTCCCTTGCAGAAAATAGGCAGAAATCTATTTTGAATGTATATGATCAAAAATAATGAGACAAATTTTTAGGAAGTAGATTAAGATGGAATGATTTCCAGTGGAAAATCCTCCAAAGCACTAGAGTACATTTCGTAATCTCCAGAGTACTAAGAACAAAGCATAATTCTTTATGTGAAAAGAAAATGCCATGCTTTTTCTGTGTAAATAGCATGAAATTACCCTTATAAATAGGGTATCTGATAGCAAAAGGGAGTCAAGTTTGTTTAAACTGAGCATTCAAGATATATGGTTCAGCATTAAAAGAATTCGGAAACCAAGGTCTTCAAACAACAAGTGCACCGGTGCATATCTTGTGACTGAAGAAATGTATAAAGATCTGTTGTGCAACAATAAATCAACCCTTTGGAGAAAACAAGAGGTGTCTGGGATTGTAACTAGGTCAGATACAGAATATAAATTCTATCACTTCTGGGTTACTAAAGAAGAATTTGTGCTCTCCTGAGCATGGAGAAGAAAGTTGATTTTAGAGTAGAAAGGTGCTAACACCAAGTAGCATTAATTTTAGAGTCTCCAAGGCTTGAAGGATAGAAAACATCTCAAAGTTTTGAATAAGTAACTAAATTTATACCACAATTATAATAATAACACTGCCCATAAATGTAGTGAGTATGTCTGATTGGAGTGGTGTCCTTATGACCCAGCTGAGGGCTGGAAATGTAGAATATTCTCTGATGGCTGCTGAATGAATTAATATGGGAATAAATGAATGAAAATATAGCAAGTAGCTGTAGAATCATCATCCTTTTCCTCCACTTCAGTAAATGTAAACAGCCATGGTGCTTAGCAGGCTTAAATCTCTGCCCTAACTCTGCTAATAGCTACCTCTGTGACCTTAATCAATAGCCCTAACCTCATGTAGCCCTCTTGTTCCATATGCAAAATAAGTTATTCAAAAAGAGATTAAAGGTCTTCAGCAAATGTGAGTTTCTAAAATTTGCTCTTTAATTATAACTATCATCTTAGTGCCAAGAAGGGGAACATAAGGAAGCAATGAAGAACGGTATTCTAAAGTCACCACCACGACATGGATTTAGAATCCGGAATGGTCACACAGAAGGAGTTTGAAACCTATGTCTACCTTCTTTTAGTCTTATGATCTTGAGCCAGCTATTTAACAATTTTTTATTTGTAAAATTCAGATGTGATAAATATTAAATAATTAATTATGCAACAGACCTCTCATAATGCCTGGTGCATAGTGAATGTTCTCAGCTGCTGTTACTATAGCTGCTGTCAGAGCCTTTGAGAGTAAGGCAGTTTGCTTCAACAACATAATTGTTTTCCTTGCTTTCCTAAGACGATATACTTAGTTTACCAGACTAATATTGTCATATGAAGTCAATGGTCTGAGAACAGACACAAATAATTTAGATACTGTTCTCAGGAAGAATCATGCAAAAGTAACAAAAACCACCAGATTCTTGTCATGTCCCCATACCCTCACAACCATGGAAGATATGCTAGGTTTTTTGGATAGTATGACCATTCCAAATCAAGAATGAAGATTTTATGTGTGACATTGTTCCTTTAAGGAAAATATAAACCACAAATATTTTATTGAGGAAAAAAATGTTAAGCATTACATGGTTTCTAATTTTGCTGTTGTAGTAAAAGGATCTTGATTTGTGTGGTTGTTATTAGTGCTAGCTCACCAAATATCTCTTGGTTTCTGCATTTAGTCACATAGTAGGTATATTAGTCAGGGTTCTCCAAAGAAACACAACCAACAGGAGATGAGATAGATGGATAGATAGATAGACAGATTGATAGACAACTTTATTATAAGGTATTGGTTCATACAATTATGGATGATGAGAAGTCCCATGATCTGTCATCTATAAGCTGGGGATCCAGGAAAGCTGGTCGTATAACCCAAAGACTTAAGAGCTGGATAGCTAATGGTGTAAATTGCCATCTGAGTTTGAAAGCCTGAGAGTCACACATGCCAAAGACAGATGAAAATTGATGTTTCAGCTCAGCAGTCAGGCAGAGAGCAAACCCAACTTTCCTCTGCCATTTTGTTCTATTCAGGCCCTCAGTGGATTGGATGATACACCCACCCACATTGCAGAGAACCATTTGCTTTACTAAACCCATCGATTCAAATGCTAATCTCTTCCAGAAGCACCCTTACAAGCACACCCAGAAATAATGTTTAATCAGATATCTGGGCACCCAGTGGCCCAGTCAAGCTTACACATATAATTAAGCATCACTGTAGGATTGCATTTCCTGATCCTATTCATGCTGGATGGTGCCCTGAGATTAGCTGGGAGTATTATTGTAAGCCAAAGTGATATATGCTGCAATAGATACATTTTGAGCTAAAGCATTTTATTGCTAGCATAAGGCCCTCCAGAGCTCTCTTTTCCTTTGCCCCAGTGATCAGCAATGTTCTAGGTCAGCACTTCCCAGTAGAACTTTCTACAAAAATGGAAGTGTTTTCTACATTGTCCAATATCGTTGACACTAAACACATGTGGCTATGGAGTATTTCAAACATGGTTGATGTGACTGAGGAGTCATATTTTTAATTTTAACTAAATTTAAAGTTAAATTTAAATGACCACCTGTGGCTAGAGGCTACCATATTGGATAGCGTAGCTTAGGTACTGGCTATTTTCTCTATCCTGGGTCCTGGAGTGAGGATGATTCAGAGCAGAGCCTCTAGCCTACCAGTAATGAAAATATGCTGAGAGGGAGAAATAAGACTTGTTTAAGTCAGTCACACTTTAGGGTTGTTACCACAGTCTAACTTAGCTCTTTCTGAAAGTTATGGGTTACCTTCCAACTCTTTTAATTGCTGAAAACTTGCTACCCTACCCACAGGGGTAGACTCTTAGCAAACATGTTACTAATGGGTAACACTGCCCTTCTATACCCGATGGGTTCAAAGGTAGACAACTTATGCAAGCCAGGCTAATTAGATTCTTTTTCCTGAAAATTTGAAGACAGAGACTGGAAACTATTGGCAACTGGATCAGTATGCTGAAGCTCTCGAATTTGTTCCTTTTCTTGCCCTTAATTTCCAATCTTTTCTTTAGGTTTAGTGAGATAACCCAGTATCTTTACAATACACTCTCCTTTTGCCACTCTAAGAATAGTAATTAATACCAAGGAATATGGATTTCTATTTCTTGAAATAAGGTAAAAAAAATCACTTGAAATTCGATGAGAAAATAAATTTGCTAATATTTTTCAACATGTTAGGAGAGTAGAAACTTCTCAAAGGTATCGTGTTTTAATGACCTCTCTGATAAATGTAGTCTTTATATGCTAGGTACTGGGGATTTAGTGGAAAACAAAACAGATTTGGTCCCAGTCTCCATTGCATGTCATAGAATACAAATAAGTTTGAGTACTCCAATGAGTCAGATGTCTTTCATTTCTAAAGTCTGTGCAAGGAGCCACGCTGATGGCTTGGGGGCCACTTTGTCATAGCCCAAGTGGCTGGGATAATAGGCACCCCTCCCACTTTCCATAGTCTGTGTTTAAGAAAATCAGGCAAATAAAGCTGGATATTGGGATTAAGAATTTGGTTATAAAAATGGAAATCTCCCAAGAGATTGTATCCTTACTAGCTTTCTCCAGGCATTCATAGGTAACTAATTATTAATATCTTAAGAGATTAAAAATAGTGTAATTTCCTGATTAACAAACCATCTTACCTGTAGGAGACAACCATAATAATAACAACTACGATACAGTAACAACAACAGCATTAATTATTCACTGACTTTTAGCCAGGCAGTATGCCAAGGGTTTGTATATATTTGTTGTTTGATCCTTACAACAACCCTATGAAGTAGGTCTCATTGTCTCCATTCCATAAGTCAGCAAATTGATGAAAACCTAGTAGGAGGTAGAACCAGGACCCAAACTTAATTATATCTGACTTCAAAGCCTCTGTTTCTAATCACTGCTAGGGAGGAAAAAAAAAAAAAAAAAGTAGAAGAAGAAGGCAGCTCAGTAATCAAAGAGTAATGACACCACATAGACTTCTATCTTCCTGTATGTGATATGTTTTAAGCTTTTTGAAATAAATTGTTTTCCATTTTTCCATGCTGATTTTGTAATTGATATACTTTAACATATCAATGTGTTTTTAAGGTTGGTCAACACAAAAGTTTTACTATAATCATTCCTCTTTCTCGATATTTTCACTGAAGCCTGGGATTGATCTAGAATCAATATTTGAAAACCAAATTACTTGGGTTGCTATATTGACAGTGTAATGTTTTGGGCAGACTGGGAAATAACTACAGTCTCTAAAGTGCATGTTTGTCATATACTTAAAGCATAACTGAAGCCGATGGCAGTCAGCTTTGTATCTGTTACCATTTCCAGTTCAGTAAGTTAACTTTAAACAGTTAAAAAGTAAAACTCTAGGGGATAAGTACCATAGAAAATGACACACAGAGAAACACATACAGATTTCATCCCAATGACAATAAATGGTGTCAAATTCTGTCTTCTTTTATAGAAGATCAGTACAATGTTGTATTAAACATTAGTGAAAATAATTAAGAGGAATCTTTCTGAAGACTTACTATAAAAAAAATCCCTTAGAAAATAATCAATTATGAAGATTACAATGTGGAAAATTATTATATAAAAAATTTAATTTGCCCACATTAATGACAGCTAACCAAAACTTGGGAATTTTACTAATTAGAATAAAGAATATTCTGTCTGCTAAAGTAAACTATAGAAGTGTTACTTGAAAAAATATGTAAAAATTGCAGTGAAGTATAGAGTCACTAATGTTACATGGACATTTTTCCAAAGATAAATTTAGAATCAGTACATTTGGTTTGAAGAAAAGCACATTTTTAATGGGTAAGTGACAAAATGAAATTAATTTCCATATTTTTATCTGATATGTACTTGCCTACAGGTGCATATGAAGATGTTTAAATTTGAAAAGTTTTACAGAAAACACTATCAGAATTCAATATTACTAAATGGAACAAAGTAAACAAAACGGGTTTCTTTTAAAACCATAAGGGACATGGTATTATAACAATTGTGATTGTGAAAGCTCTGTTTCCCATTATCTATAAACACATACAATAAATTCAATGTCCCATCATTCATTCCATCAAATTCACTGATTTACTTGAAAGCACACATTTATATCCAGTTTAAAAAACAGTTCAATTTATTGTTTGTTCATTTCTCTAATCAGATTTTATTTTGTTTTAAGAGGACTTAGCCTGATCTTAAACATTGTTCTTTATCTCTTTCCAGTATCTTATCTCTTATCACAGCCACATTGTAATGTGGAGGAAAGATTCCCTAGAGAGAGGTAAAAACTCAACGGAATAGAACCTGGTTAAACATGATCAACCTCATTTAGGAAACCTTATAGAAAACTATCACTCATGGTGGGACTAACCACATTGATATACCTTCCTATAGAATATATCAAATAAAAATACTATAGCAGATAAATATGTTCACCTTTTAAAATATACACTTTTAAAATGTACACTAATCTAATACAGTTTAAAAGGATGGTGAATTTCTGAGAAAACATTCCTCAAACATGCGAACAAAATTTCTCTGCTTTAAGTCTGCGGTACCCAACCCATGGCCGTAGACCCATAGGCTGACACCAGTCCATGGGCTATTAGGAAGCGCGCCGCACAGCAGGAGGTGAGCTGCAGGAGAGCTTCATCTGCATTTACAGCCGGTCCCCATCACTGGCATCATGGCCTGAACTCTGCCTCCTACGCCCACCCCACCACCTATGGACAAATTGTCTTCCATGAAACTGGTCCCTGGTGCCAAAAATGTTGGGGACCGCTGCTTTAAGCCATTCTATTCCTTGCCACCATCCTCTCTCATTGAATCCCATCCAAAATACTCAGCAGGGCCCTGTCCCCAAGAGCAATGGTAAAACATAGTAAAATATTTTCAGAAAATAAAAATCCTCCATCTAGTATATTGCACCAATAAGTGCAATATGTTGTTGGCGAAAAGAGGGTTTACATTTTTCTTTATGGCCATTCTTTAAATCTTATTCTAAAATATTGCTTAGCAGTGAAAGTAAAAATGATTGCTCTTGTCATATATGTCCCACATAAAATGTTTACTACCATAACAATGACAGGTTGACCTTTGCTATGGAGGCCAGATAAGTGTGATAAAACACAGATGTTGGAGAAAGGTACCCATTCCTACTCTTTTTCTGATGCTGAATTATATAGCTGGACTCCAGTTTTTGTTTTTGTTTTTTTTTTTCATTTTGTCCTCTCACCGTTTTCAGGTGAGTTTCGGTGTTATTTGGAATCTATTTTTTTTTTTTTTTTTTACGCAACAAACAGTCTGGACACAGAGAATAAAGAAATATTGGCTTTTCTGGAGGAAAAGAAATTTATCATCCAAAAGATGCCATCAGTCTTGATTCTGTTATAAAGAAACATTCCTTCTGATGCTTTTTCCAAAAAGAAAAGTGTGTGTTTGGGGGGCAGGGGTGAGTGTGTGTGTGAAAGAGAGACAAAGAGAGAGAAAGAATTGACTGTGTGTGGTTAAGCACCAAAACAAATAAATTTAAGATATTCCAAACTAATATGTTCAAATTATTTCTCACTTTCCTGTATATTTATTTGTTCTATGTTTTTAAACAAAAGAGTCTTCCAAAAACTTATCTGAACCTCTCAGAGGTGGAAAAAACAAATGACCTTCCCCAAGTGGAATCATTTAGTTTCCCATTTTGATGATTTTTTTTTTTTAAATTCTAACGATCTCACTGACCACACCATATTTCCTCCCAGCAAATTAATTTGTCTCACAGACCTCCCCAAATTTTAGATTAATTTTAATTAATTCTTATATTGGTCCTTTAATCAAATGTGATTTTTGTCTATTAAACATATTGTTTAATTATGGGAAAAGATATGTCTTAGTCTTTTGGTTTTTTCCTTCCATCATCCCTTCCTTGGGGGAAACTATCTCCTTACCCCCTATTACGTACTAATGATGCTCAGTCTTAACATTAGGGTGGACACAGTGTTCTTCCCCTAAACCAAGAGCAAATGATCCAAGTCCAACCAGGGTTCTGGTGCAAGACAGCCTAGATTAGAATCCTTTTTCCACCACCTACTAGCCTTTGTGCAAATTATTTAATTTCTATGTGGCTTAGTCTTCCCATCTTTAAAATGGGGAAATATTAATAATAGGACCTATCTCACAGAGTAGTTGTGAAGATTAAGGAGTTAATACATATAGAGTATTAGCACATACCAGATACTTAAAAAACTATTCTCAGTCTTATTACTTTGATACTAATAATTGATATTTCAGTTGCTGACCACCATCTGGCTGCCAAATGGAGGAAGTTTGCTCAATAATGAAGCTGAGACAAGCTACATGGAGCCAAGATAGGAAAGCAAGTTCTTGCTAATAGCATTTGAACTCCACACCCAGCTGAGTCTGAAATAGGTCCTTAGATTTCCAATTATGTGAGCCAATAATATATCCCTAATATATCCCTTCCTTTTATTTTTTCCTTATGCTCATTTGAGTTGTATTTTTGGTACTTGTAGTTAAAAGAGTTTTTACTAATACAAAGTATAAGCTTTCACATAGGATAAAGTTATTTTGTTTTCATTGTTGTTGTTGTTGTTTGTTTTTGCCTCTCCTAAAATGGATTAACTAATTCATGATAAAATGTATTGTGGCATTCTCTGACTAAGTAGGTAGCCTGGGTATAAAATTATTTCAAACTTTGCCTTAAGGTAATCTATCAAGAGAAACTTCTATTAATGGAGTCACAAAATGGCTGTCTTTATATTATGGTCATTAAGCTGGGTATAAAATGCAGCAAGACTCTGGCTGCACTGGGAAGTGTCATGACCACTGCTCTGAGTATTGAGACCTACCTTGTCCCTCCCTGTTTACACAGTGAGTTATATTATTATTTATCCATCTGTGTCATGTCACCAAAATTCCCATGTTGGCTTACCATGAGTTCTATATCTAATTAATTTGGTTATCACCACTTGTTCTTGTCCCACAAGTTCTAGTTTCATATTTGTGTTGGTTATCTATGAAGGGTACATGCATGTCACCTTTCCTGCCTATTTGAAAAAGGTCTTTCTGTGAGCTTTTAGAACTTCCATTTTATTTCAACATAGAAAAATGCACAATCTAGTTGTAATGCATGATTCTTTTGTTACTATTTATAATGGTATTCTCTTTCTTATGGTAAACTTACAAAACATTATGTAGCTAGATCTGGCCCTTCTACAACTTCCTAGTGTCATAAATTTTATATCTAGGGAGAAACTTGCAAAAAAAGATAGACTATTTCTGTGTTTCCCAAATCCTGTAGCATGTCGGCATCATCTCATTGTGCACAGTCTAGAACTTTTTCCTCTGAGATTTGATTTGCTATGCAGTTCAAGAACCTGATTTTCAAAAAGCTCCCCAGGTAAATTCTAATAAACTAAATGGTAAACTGATAGATTGATAAGGAATTCAAATTTTGGAAAGATTCAGAAATTGAGGAAGTTTCCTATGGATGTAGAATGAGCTTGGGGTAAAATTAGAACTAGAACTAAGGGTTTGAACTGCCAAATCAGGACCTATGATACCATACTATGTGAATCTCTATAGTGGTCATCTCTTACAGCCAACTGCTCACAATCCCTTATCCCTTCTACAGCTATGAGAGAGACAGACAGATAGACAGACAGAGATAGAGATAGAGAGGCAGAATCTCTGGATTCTCTGAAGTTAGTTCCACCACTGGACTTCTTGATGGCATTAATCAATAAAATCTCTTTTTTCTGTTAAGTAACTTGAGTTGGTTGTCTATCACGGAAGAAAGTATCCTAAATAATATATATACTCATTCTGAATGTTAAATGGAATAAAGACAGGACCCAAGTTGGATAAACACAGCACATACTGGCTTGGCATCCAAATTCTCTGGCATCATAATGAGTCAAGAGTAGCAAAAGGACATGCTCAGTACTGACTAGGACCTTGCAAGTGGGACAGCAAGATGTAGGGGTTCACAGAGCCAGCAAGAATAACACTGGTGTGCCATATCCAACCCACGCTTCCTGAGTGAGGTATATTCCCCCATGTCCAACTTTTAAATTTCCTCCTAGGTATGGGCAGCTCAGAATCACAGATAGTGATCAAAGTCAGCAGGTGGCCAGAGGCCTGCAAGAATACTGGGTCTTATTTGAGGCTAGAATAGAGATGCTATATTTATTAGGAGAGCCTGGAGAGTGGGGATCAGTTTTTGTACCCCCGGGATAACCAAGCCTTCCCATCGTTGAGTCTTTGAAAAAATGAGGGGGAAGAGTGTGTTCTTTTAAACATTAGTTATAATATTCTTGTCTGGCATTTGTACCCCTTAAATTCATAAAAATAAAAAATAATAATATTCCTATCAGAGGAAAAAAATTACCTTTGTCCAGGAACATTTCAGAATAGGCACATTTTCTGATGAAGGTGAAGTGTCTTGGGAACTGGCTGGATGGCTTTGAGGTAGAAAAAGCATTTGTTAAACTATTCTACACAAGAAATGTGTGTGTGATTTGTGTGAGGGGAGTGAGGAGAAACAGAGGAAATGAGACCACAGGATAAGAGAGCAAAGCAAGGAAATCTGAGATGCATGTCACCAAGTGCTGGCCTTAGGCAAAACCAGGGCAGTGTGAAATTCCTAGGGTACTAGCTGAATAACTTTCTAAAATGAGAATGGCTAATATTGAATTTCCATTCATTTCATAAATTCATAATTTATAAATGTCATTGGCTGTATAGAATCTGGGTGTAAGCTCTCCACGCCACCCCCACAGCATCCCTGTTACACATGGCAGCGAACTGTGTGAGCAGCATTAGGAGTGTGGTCCACGCTACGTCAGCACTGCAGTGATGACAGCGTAATCCTGCAAGGTGTGCTGTGAGTGAGGGGGATAGGACCCGGGGAGAGAGAGATCAGAGTCCAGGGTTACCATGAAAGCATATGCTCTTTGGGATTCAGATATCTTAGAGGAAATACCATATTTCCTACAGAAAGCAAGATAGTTTGAAACTAATTTTACTTGAATGTCAGAGGACAGGATAAGTGACTTCAGTTGTTATCTGAGTTACACCTAGAACATAACTAGCACTCAGTAGTTCTTTTCAAATGACCTACTGCTAAGCGGATGCATTGAAAGTTTGGAAAACCATTTGCTTTTTCCAGTAGATATTTGCCCAGTATTACATATTCTAAATGAACTGTGACCAAGAAATTCCACTTCTAGTGTTTGCTGTAAGGAAGTGCTCAGAGGCACAAGCTGTGAAAAAATTCCTATGATAATGAATTGGTTAACTAATCCTGCCACATCCACACAAAAGATAAAATAATACACAGCTATTTAAGCACGGGAATTATTTTTATATAGTATGCTTAAAAATCCTTAATACATGTTGTGAATTTTATTTTATGAACATATGTACATATGCATGTAATATGTACATATAATTTATAAAAACTATCAATATATAAATATGTACATATATTCTTAATTTAAAAAAATATTGATAGTATATATGAGCACAAATGAAAGACTAGAAGCATATACATAATAATTTTAACATTAGTTATCTTTATGTAATGGAATAGTGAATGATTTTTATCCCTGACCTTCTTTGGGTTTTTGCAACTTATATAGGAAGTATGTGTGCATGGTAGCTTGGTAGTCAGAATCTCCACAAATGTAATTTATAGAATGCATATAATAGAATAAAAATAATATTAAAGGTAGAAATAAATATATCACTATAAAATGGGGAGACAATGGGTTCCAAAGACCAAGGCTTGAGTTCAGGTGATATTCCAGCTTCCTGACTTGGTCAAGAGCCTAGTAAGTCCGAATCTTTCTATGAAAATGATATACTTTGGCATGATTTCTATTTCATCGGATTGATTAAAGTGTATTTTTATTCCCAAAAGAAGCAATCAAAACATTCTCTTGCTAAATAATTAACAAAACACATAAATGTATAGATTCTAATGTGAATATCTCAATTCTCTCAGACTTCTAACCACCCCCTCAATACACACACACACCCCCCCTCCTCTCCTCACTGAGATAATCATTATTAACATGTATGAATTTACATTTATATGTATATTTATATACAGCAAATTGGAAATATTAGTTTTTCATGAATTTTTATACTAATATTATTTTATTTCTTGCCCATTCCTCTATTTCAGTACATAGAGGTCTATCTCATTGTAAAATATTTTTGGATAATATTTTATGGCATTGGTGCATTGGAATTTATCCAATCATCCTACTACTGGATATTTAATTGTTTTCTATGCTCTAAAATTGTTCAAACAATGTAATAAATGTCTATTCTTTGAACAGTTGATAGAGCTTAACTTACGTGAACCTATTCATGATTTAAGGACAAATTTATAAATGGCTTTTCCATTTATTCTTCAAATATTCATCTCTGCAGGCTTGCTACTTCTCAAGTCAACTAAGAATATTTATTTTGATGAGACCTTTCCTTCTCACAATTAAAAGAACTTCATATTTCAGAGAACATCATATCTTAAATGAGTTAAAAACTCTAGGAACTGAAACAGATCTCAATGATTTACTCTCTTGAAAAATATCAGGACTGCTTTACAGATTTTCAATGTAAAACTCCCCTCTGACTTCTGAATAAGTTCTCTAATTCCTCTAGTTTTCAAATGCATTTGGCTGCTTTTCAGTGGCTATTAGAGCTTTCCTTTTAACAGCCTTTTAAAATGTGTTTATTTTATGTGTATAAGATCCTTTCTCTACTACTGATCTTAAAATCAATTTGTGGAAGCTTTTTTTGGGGGGAGCAGGAGCTGGGGAAGTTCTTGGTTACAGTCCTATATAAAAGAGAGCTCAGTGTGTTAAGAACTGGTCTCTGGCTTCTATTTGAGGGTAATTCCCTACATTTTTTCTATATGCAAATCTTTAAGGAAACAACAAAACTCTATATCAAAATTTTATATGTGTGGTCTTTTTTAACAAAAGATTTACCTAGAACTTACACATTTTAGCAAAATAATGTTCACTTATTATTTAAAAATTTTTCCATATCAACTAATGTTCCCTTTTTCCTTCTTATTTTTGTTTATACTTGTCTTTTCTCCTTTTTCTAACTCAGACCTGGTATTCATGTTTACTTGTATAAAACTTTTTATGAGCAATGAGTTTTCAGACTTACATATATGGAAATTTTGCCTTTGTTTTTTTTTTGTTTTTTTTTTTTTTTGCTGGTATATATCCTTGAGTAATTATTTCTGAAAAAGACTGTGATAAAATTTTGAGTGCTTTCATGATTAACAAAAAATGTTTTGTTTGATCATGCATTTGAATCTTAGTTTGACAGAGAGAATATTTTAGATTTAAAATTATTTTCTTCTCTTTGCTGTCTTATACTCATTGTTATTGAAAATGACCCTGATATCATTTGGATTATCATTTCTTTACATGTGATTTATTTTTCTTTGTTCTGTTTTATTCCTAATTTTTTGTCTTTTAAACATTTTTTTTAATCTTTGGGATTTGGAACTTTTACCAGGATGGTTGAAAAATGGGTATTTTTTTGTTTCATTCATTTTGCTGCCCAATGGGAAATTTTTCCCTCACTATTTCCTCTCCTGCCCTCTTCATCTCACTGAAACTTCTAGATGGGTGCTTTCATACCTGTTATCTTTTCATGTTTGCTTTCTACCTCTTTTGTCTTGTACAGTATATTTTCAGAAAATCCCTGGACTTCCTCTTCCAGCTCTTTAATTGTGATCATTCTGCTACTCAGTAAATCTTTTTTTTTTAATTTCATGGGAATTGCTTTAAAAGAGAATTTTGAGATCTTAAATAGGTTATTTTTCCAGCCTATTTTTGTGGGTGGGATGCTATCCTCCCTGATCTTTCAGAGATCACTACTTTAAAGTATCTTCTGATTCCTCTCTTGACTCTACTTTTTTTCCCAGTTCGTGTGCTTTTCTTCCAATGTGTTGGTTTTCTTAAAATATTTAAAAATTGTTTGCTGACTATTCACATTGCAATTTGAGAAACTGATGCCTTCGGCAATTTGGAGAAGGGAACGGAACAAGCCTCTGGGCAGGATGTGACAGTAGCTTGTCTGTTGCAGAGAGAACAGCCTGTTCCCCTGGGAGTTGCTCCCTGTCTGATACACCACTGCCTCTTTCCAGCCCTGTGTAATAGCACACGCTGGAGAAGGCACAGAGACCGCTAACCCTACATCATAAATGAAGGTACCCAGTTAATTACTCAAATGTACCCTTAATATGTCCTCCACGAACTCGGAACCCGAAGCACCACCAAACAATGGGCCTTAGGTCCTTGGGTCCCCTTGTGACTTTTGCTCTATTTCCACATTTTCCTTTGCTTTTATTTATCTGTTGATTTGTTTTCTCTTACAATTTGTTTCTGTCCTCCTATATTTCACTTATGTATAAAATTTTTATGGATCTCTCTCTCTCTCTCTCTCTCTCATTTCAAGGGATTTGGGACAGAAAAGGATGTTAGGGACAAGTATTCATTGTGTCCTCTGACTCCAGATTCCTCAGCACACATTTTGCATATGTTTTCATTCTTGAGTTCCCTTTGCCAAAGCTGTCAAACTTACTTCTATTTTAAAATGACACAGTGGATCCATTTTTAAAACCATCATAATTAATTTCCAGAACCAGGTGCAATAGAAATATATAACCTTAACACATAGGCCTCATGTTCCTCAGAAGATTCCCATAAGCATTAAATAGGAAGGACAATGTATAAAAGAACTGTATAAAATGTGGGGTGCTATGTAAACATTGTGATTAAAATAGTGATGTTCATTTTCAGTTTCTAGAAAGTATGGACCATGTTTGAATTCCCTATTTTCCCCTAGTGGGCAGTCATCTATGCAACTAAGTGATGAGTCAAAATTTGCTGAAGAATGACCTTATCCACTTCACATTTTATTTTAAAAACATATAAATGATGAGAGAAATACCATATTTTATATGCATACTAAAAGTACGTATCATTGAAGATAAAAATAAATACATAGTTTTCATTTATTTTATACTTAAGATGTATGAGATACTATTATAGGCTGAATTGTGTCACTGAAATTCATATGTTGAATGTCCAGTACCTCAGAATGTTAACCATATGGGGACATAAGGTCCTTAAAGAGGTAAATAAGTTAAAATATTTAGTGTGGGTCCTAACTCAATATGATCGGTGTCCTTCTAAGAAGAGGAAATTTGAGCGCAGTTATGTACACACAGAGGAAAGACCATTTGGGGACCCAACAAGAAGGTGGCCATCTTCAAGCCAAGGACAGAGGCCCCAGGAGAAACCAAATCTGACAACACTTTGATATTGAATGTCTAGCCTCCAGAACTTTGAGAAAATCAATTTGTTTTTTTTTTTTTTTTTAAAACAGGATCTTGCTCTGTCACCCAGGCTAGAGTGCAGGGGCATCATCATAACTCACTGCAACCTCAAACTCCTGGGTTTAAGTGGATTCCCCTGCCTCAGCTTCCCGAGTGCTAGGATTATAGGTGTGAGCCACTGAGCCCAGCCAATTTCTGTTTTATAAGTAGCCCAGTCTGTGATAGTTTGCTATGACAACCCTAGCGAACTAATACAGATACACTGCTGTGCTTTAAGAACATTATCTCTTTTAAACATCAAAACAGCACTATCGAAGTAGATACAGTAATCCCACCCAATTTATAGATGCAGCAGCTCAAGTTTAGAGCTATTTACTACAGAAGCAGTAACTCCCTGGGTAAGTGATGGAGCAAGGTTTGTCCAACACCCCTGTCAGCACTCTTTAATACTATTAGGCTTTGGATAGCTTTAAGATGGCCAGTGTGGGATTTTTTAAATTATAGTAAAATATACATAACCTAAAACTTACATCTGAACCATTTTTATTTTTATTTTTTATTTATTTATTTATTTATTTTTTGAGACAGAGTCTCGCTCTGTTGCCCGGGCTAGAGTGAGTGCCGTGGCGTCAGCCTAGCTCACAGCAACCTCAAACTTCTGGACTTAAGCGATCCTACTGCCTCACCCTCCCGGGTAGCTGGGACTACAGGCATGCACCACCATGCCCGGCTAATTTTTTCTATATATATTTTAGTTGGCCAGATAATTTCTTTCTATTTTTAGTAGAGACGGGGTCTCACTCTTGCTCAGGCTGGTCTCGAACTCCTGACCTCGAGCTATCCACCCGCCTCGGCCTCCCAGAGTGCTAGGATTACAGGCGTGAGCCACCGCGCCCAGCCTGAACCATTTTTAATTGTATAGTTCAGTAGCATTAAGTATTATACATTCACATTGTTGTGCAACCAATCTCTAAAACTCTTTTCATCTTGTAAAACTGAAACATTATTCTCATTAAAGAAAAATTCCACATTCTCCTTTTTGTTCAGCCCCTCCATTCTAACTCTTATCTTTATGAATTTGACACTTTGAATACTTTATAGGAGTGGAATCAAACCATATTCATCTTTTTATGACTGGTTTATTTCACTTAGAATAATGTTCTCAAGGCTTACCCATGGTGTAGCATCTGTCAGAATTTCCTTCATTTTTAAGGATGAATAATATTCCATTATGTGTGTATACGTAAAACATCTTGTTTATTTATTTGTCCATGAACACTTGGTTTGCTTCCACCTTTGGGCTGTTGTGAATAATGTTGCTATGAATATAGGTGCATAAATGTCTCTTTGAGACCTTGCTTTCGATTCTTTTTGGTATATACCCAGAAGTGGAATTTCTGGATCATATGGTAATTCTATTTTTATTTTTTTGAGGAACTGCTATTCTGTTTTCCATAGCAGCTGCACCATCTTACATTCCCACCAACAGTGCAAAAGCATTCTGATTTCTCCATATCCTCACCAATAGTTGTTATTTTCTGTTTTTTGAAAGTAGCCATCCTAATGGATGTGAGATACCAATTTTGCATTTTAAAAATGAACATTATTATAAGCTAAAATTTACATTTTAAAATTAATAAATATGTTAACAAATAGAGACACAAATGTTAACAAACATAACAAACAGAGTCACGAAGGATTTACTTTAAAAACAGACAGAAAAAAACCCAAAATGATATCATATTTTTATCACCAATTTAGTACATGTTGCTTAGATTTGGGACACTTTCATAGCTATAATGCACATTTATATATTCACTTATTTACCATATTTTTTCTTTTTCTTCCTTTAATCTTCACTATAACCCTATGGGTATATTACCATCCTCAGGTTATAAATGAAGAAACTGACATTCCCCGAGTGTAAACAACTAATTCAAGACCTCACGACCAGACAACAGAGAAACGAGGGTATGATTCCAAGATCTAAACTGCAATTTATGATCTTTTTCCATGCCTCCATGTTGCCACCCTCATTATGTAGGCTTTAAAACTTGAAGAAATCATTTTATAACAGCACAATACTTGAAAATAAGCAGATGAAACACAAGTTGTAAAAAAGTATGAATATGAGCTTTTCCTCATATGTGTAATACCAAAATGCCAAAAATTTACAGATTATTCTCAGGTATTGAATGTCAGGTTTGAAGCAAAGTAAAACAATAGGACTACTCAATACAAGAAAAAAAAATGACTAAAAGTATTTGATGCATAAAATAAATGAATTAAAAATGTCAAAGTTCGTAATCTATATGCTCCAGCAATCTAAACTGAGGCCAAGCGAACACATCTGTTGAGGTTTATTACAATGATTTAAATAGAGTCATTAAAGCATTGTGTATATAATATATAGACACTAATTGTCCTGTCATTTATTTCATCACAGGCATCTGAGATTGGTCATTGAATATTTGCTTTCCAGCAGCTCTGCATTATTGCATTAGTAATAGTAATAATAGAGTTTTTTAAACAATTATTATATTACAAATATTTAGATATAGATATAGATGTGTATTATATATGCCTATACAGATGCTCCTCAACTTACAGAGGACTTTACAGAGGTTATGTCCAGATAGATCCATTGTAAATTGAAAATATCCTAAGTCCGCTTGTTTTCAATTTGGGATGGGTTTATCTGGAAGTAACCCCATTGTAAACCAAGGAGTGTACTAAATGCATTTTAGCTTCACATCATCATAAAGTTGAAAATTCATAAGTCAGGGACTGCATTTATGTGTCTGTGTGTGTGTGTATGTATGTCCTTACAACAACTTTCTGATCATGGTATTTTGGTCCCCATTTTTAAAAATAAGAACATGAGGCTTAGATATTTTCCCGAGCTTACACATCCAGGCAATAAGGAATCAATATCAGAGCCACTAGGTGGGACTGACCACAAACCTATGTCTTCAACCATACTGCCTACAATTTGAAAGAGGATGACTGAATTGTGATCTAAACCCAGCACACATCCCATCAGACTATCCAAGTTTTTCTCCCAGTTGATAACATCTCCAATTAAAATTTTAAAATCTGTTGTTATATTGCCTGTCTCATGCAATAGATTCAGATGCAGATATTATTTTGTCATTTCCTAGTTAATAGTGACAGTCTAAAGGGAGTCAAAGGTAAGAACAGCTCCATCATTTAAAAATAGGCCTAGGTTATGTGAATATCATTTAGAATGACTAATTTATGGAGGTCTGGCAGAAATTTGTTTTCTACAACTTTCATGGTTCTGTTTTCCTATAGGAGAAAAGAAAAAGAAAAAAATTGCTCCAAAACAAAAATTCAAACTACAAAATTAGCTGAATAATTAAGAAAGAGAGTCTGCATTATGCTAATGAAAGTATAGTTCATTAGTGTGATATCTTCCTGAAAATCTGCAGCCTAATTCTGCAAGTGGAAAAAAGAAAGGGGTTTGGAATAGAAAGAATATGTTCCCATGGAAGAAAAAAGGAAAGAAGTATAAGGTAGACAGAATAAGAAATAAAGGCAGATGGGAAGTAAATTAACCTTCAGGTTCATTGCAGCATGATACAGGGAGATAGAACTAAAAGTTGTATTCAACGTTTCATCCCAGATTGTGAGGACATGTTTTAGCTGTAACTGCTCTTAAGGTGATTTGTTACCAGTAATGAGATGATTATATTTAGTCTATAAGTTCAAGGTAGAATAAATCATTGTTCCACAGTTAATCAGTGAAATGTTCATTCATGTAAGATTTCACAAGGGGAGGTTCAAAACATATCTTGTAGAATATTAAATAACTCCATTTGTCTAGAAGTTTAGTTTACTTTAAAATAAGTTGATTCACAATCTGGCTACAACATCTGTAATATTAAGTGATACATTAAAAAACATGATGTTGGTCCTTTAGTCAACCTTCAAAAGAATCTTAAACAGAAGTGAACATTTTGGGGGGAAAATAGCTCAATTATCATAATTTTATATCAATAGACAAACCACCTCTTTGTAAATTCTACCTTTCAGTAAAAAATTCCAAGATCAGGATATGATGGGCTGATATGGGCCAAATCACAAAGAATAATCTCTTTCTTTCTGTACCATTCAAGCACCTGCTTGGCCAGAACCTACCAAATTTGCAGCAGGCATTCTGCTGCCTATTTTTCATTCCCCTATAAAATTCCTCTTATTTCTCAGGTTCAGGCAGACACTCCCTTTGAGAGTTTTTCCTGCTGCAAAGACCTGAATAAAGTGCTCATTCCCTTGCAGTTTGAGTTTTGAAGAATTTTTGAGAGTTCGACACAAGCTATTAAAATGACGCCTTTTAAAATAAATACAACACCATAATGTCCAGACTTTTTCATTATTGAAATAGGATCATTAGATATCTATTTTAATACATTATTATTACAAAAATTAAATAAAAACTATACAGATCAGAATGTCTGAGAAGAAAGGTATTTATGGTAGAGCTATTTAGGCAAAATGGAGAAAGATTCCCCAGTTGTATATAACAAAATTAAAGTGTTTGTCCATTTGTATTTCAACATTACAAACTCAAGATGAAAATCCACTCACATAGAATAGAAATTCTTTTTTCCAAAAATAATATATTATTATTCCTATGGAAGTAATCAAATGCTATTTTTGCCCTTATTCACAGATGGTATCCAAGCATTAATAATATTCTCATATGTTCTTCCTCATTAAAAATCACAGTAAAAGTTAATGTGACTATATTCAGTCAAATCTCTAGCTTAAATTCTTTCCAAAGCAAAGTCTTATCTTTTCTGCTATTTCACCCAATTTCTTGAGGAATTGACAAACATATTATCAGGTCTGAAATTGGACTTCTACACTGCTTATAAGCTAATGTCATCCTGTTAATCTTCATGGATGCTGCCTAAGGCTTGAGACTCCTGGGTGAGAAGACAAATGATTATTACTCACAATACAGCAAGCAACACGTGCATGAGCATATTTGTATCAGCTACCCTCGTCCCCAGGTTCCATGCTGGGCAATGTGTTGAGTGTGACACATGTGTTGAGTGGGCTTGTGTTGCAGCTGAGAACACTGAGCTTGGAGAATCCACAGCTTTTATACCAAACAGTAAGTGCCTTAGGCCTTTCCAGCTGGTATAACAATAATACCATAGACTGGGTAGCTCAAACAGCAAACATTTATTTCTCATAGTTCTGAAGTCTGGGGAGTCCAATTATCAAGGCATCAGCAGATCCTGCATCTGGTAAGGCACTAAATTCAAAGACAGCATCTTCTCACTGTGTCCTCATGTGACCAAAGGGATGAGAGAGCTCCCCTGAGTCTCTTTTATAAGGGTACTAGTCTTATTCATGAGGGTTCCACCTACATCAACTGATCATCTCCCAAAGGTCCCACCTCCTAATACTATCACACTGAAGGTTAAGTTTTCAACATTTGTTTTTTAGAGGGACATAAACATTCAACTCATAACAGTTAGCAAGTCTGCTCTTGTTCAGACAAGATGTAACCTCATCTCTCAGGGTTATCATCTGATAAAAATCCCTGATAAATAGGTCCCCTGGGTAAGAGCTTACAGCCATGGAACAGCTAGCAAGAGATAAAGGAGAGCAAAAGGCCTCAGGGGGACTGTGTCCACTAACAGTCTCTTCAAACACAAATCAGACAATAAAGAAGAACCGTGTAAATGAAAGAAAAGCCTTCATGGTAAATCACACCTAAGCCCTACCTTCAACAAGGAAGTTGTTCTACCTCCACTTTCCCTGCTCTCTGCACTCCAGCCACTCTAGTCTCTTGTTACAATTTCTTAATCCTTTCCAAATTCTTCCCCATCTCAGGGCCTTTGCACATGCTGTTATTATTTTTTTTTCTGTCTGAGATGCTCTTCTCTTCAATCTCTGAATATTTTGTTCTCGTGATTCAGGTCACAGTCTAAATGTAATCTTCTTATAAGACACATTCCCTACTTCTCTACTTAAGTTGGTTACCCTGTGTTCATCAACACCCCTCTCATTATTATTTCTACCTAAGCAACCACTTAATTATCTTTTGTTGTTGTTGTTGTTGCGTTTTTTGTGTTTTTTGATACAGGGTCTCACTCTATTGCCCAGGTTAGAGTACAGTGGCGTCATCATAGCTTACTGCAACTTCAAACTCCTGGGCTCAAGCCATCCTCCTGCTTCAGCCTCCTGAGTAGCTGGGACTAAAGGCGTGCACCACCATGGCTGGCCAAATTTTTTATTTTTTGTACAGACAGGATCTCACTTGTTGCTCAGGCTGGTCTCGAACTACTGGCCTCAAGAGATCCTCCCTTCTAGGCCTCCTAAAGTGTTAGGATTACAGGAGTGAGGCACCATGCCGAGCTCCACTTAATTTTCTTAAGAGGATTTTTCATAATATAAAATAGATATGATTATTGGTCTTTGAGTTTTGGGGGTCTGTCTCCTTCACTAGGCTCTAAGCTTCAAATCGGAAAGAATTGTGATCCCTTGTTCACCTTTGTGTCTGCAGCACTAGTCTGCCTGGTGACACAGTAGGTTCTTAATAAATAGTGAGTAAATGAAAGGACAACACAAACTGTTAATACATGTGCATCTATAGAAGCAAATAAAAATTAAACTAAAACTTAAATATATAAAATGAATCGAAGTAAAAAGACCCTCTGTCTTCTTCAGTGTTACTCGGTGTAGAGAAATAATGAAAAGTAAGATGTCTTTTCCAAAATGAAGGTTAAGAAATAATTCATAGCCTTTTAAATAAAAAAAATATATATTCCAGGGTACACTCTGACTTGATGTATTGCATTTAGTTCAGTGCAATCCACTTAAAGGATTACTTTTAATATAGAATGATGTCCAAAACAGAATCAATGTTCTCTTTCTAATTACAATATGGAAAGATTACTGGAGTAGGATTCATGAGTCTTGGGTTTTAGTCATCTCTTCTCTACTAGCTAGTTGTGGGGTCTTAAGCAACTTATTTAACCTCTTTAATTCTGAGTTTTCTCATGTTTAAAATGTGGATATTACAAGGTTCTTGATTAATTTTTAAGTTTTGTTACATGTTTCCACAAATAGCATTTAATTTTTGGTGTACTACCTCATAACCTGTTCATCAAAGCCATCGGTAAAACGGAAAGCCCCTATTTAATTTAATTTTCTGTATAATTAGGGTATTTTTTTCATCGAGATAATTACTTAAGCATGCATTCAAATATTTGCATATATTTATTTTTCATTCACCTAATATTATTATATTAACTGCCTATTTTGTTCTAGCTTCTAGGTTAGGTGTTGGAGACAAAAGAATGAACAAAACTGATGTCACTTAGAGGGATGTGGAAATCATAGTATGACCTCAGACCCATATCTAGACTGTACTGAAAAATTTTTCTTTGTCTGCATATAGCTGTACTTGGGTACATGGTACCATTACAACAAACCATTAATTTTTAACAGTTCTGAAAACAAATGAGTTAAGCTGCATCTGGGGAGAGATTCTCCTATACCATTTTAGACCTAAACCAAAAGATGACATTGAATTTCACACCTTATGTAGCCAATTGGTAGGATTTGGCATAACTTTCTCTCATGGATTAATAGTTTGAATGATATGAAATTGCTACTTCTATAAGTCAGAAATGGTTGGATATTGGCAGTTTCATACAGTTCAATCATTAAATAATTTTATTCAAATGCAATAAAGTTGTTATCAACTTGTACTCTTTATTTAACTTATAAAATCCAGAGGAATAACATCAGTCTCATCCCTGTGGGCTGCTTAAAAGACTTTTGAAATATATTCTGTTACAGGATCTTAAATATGCATTCGTCTTCCAATATATTACAAAATGTGGCTTTTTGCAAGAATATAGGAAACATTTCAGAATGTGGTTCTCAATTACTTGAGAATTGGGTATGAACTGTTATATATGCTGTGACATTTAGCATAGGAACCATGATCATTAAGAGCAAAACCCACTTTAGTTAAAAAGAAAATTGTGTGTGTGTGTGTGTGTGTGTGTAACTCTCTTTACCATTCTAATTAAGAATAACAGAGCTTTTCAGATGCTTGGAAATAGAACTGATGACCTGAAAAATAACCTCTGATTAGAAAAAATCCGATTTGTATTACTACAGGTGTATTTCCATGGGTTAAGTCCTCATATAATAAAGACATTATCAGCCTTAAATTTTTAAAATATATAAAATGTTTTTATGGAACTACAATAACTAAGTTTTCAGCTGTCTGGTGGTTTTCTCATACCCTTTTTCATATCATAGGAAAAGGCCACTTTTCTCCAAGGGTGGCATGTTGCATAGGCCTAACCCTCATCCAGTTGAACCATATGAAACTGCCTGTATTTGACCATTTGCAACCTACAGAAACAGGAATCACCTATGGTTCACACTGGTAAGTCTTCAATCCCAGGCAACCATGACTGGTCAAAGAAATGGGTATGTGTGTCAAAGCAAGGCCAATCCCACGCCTTCCCTGGATGACCAGACGACGAGGGACTGGCTCTTTGCCGGAGTGGCTAAGTTGGTGGTTCGTGTAGCTGTGATCCTCACCACACGGAGAGAGCTTTACTGAGCTGGAGAAAAAGGTCAGTGTAGAGAGATGCAGAGAGGGAGACAGACACATACAGACAGAATCCAGGAAGCACTGAGTCTTCATTTGCAGACCTTAAGGTCTTAGAGTGCTTCCTTTCATTCTGAGAACCACCCTGTATCATTCCCTGCAACATCACGAATGTACAAATTCTTTGGGCATGCTTGATTTTTGTTTTCTATTACTTAATAACTGAAAGAATCCTGACTAATAGAAAGGCAGAAATGTTCATGAAAAAGCATGAGATATGCAATAATGAAGATGAGGCAACTATACTTTAAGATCTTTATGTGGTTAGAAAATAAATTGTGACAATCTCCACAACTGGTGTCGTTGGATGGAACAGTTTCTCCCCTCGCCTAGAACAAAAATTCAAATGGGGATCAGGAAATATAAAGGTTATCAGCTCAGTCCAAATTTGCTTTAAAAGGACAAATATATGGAATAATGAATTAACTAATTAATTGGAATGAATTAAATAATTAATTAAATTAGTCCCAATCTTAGGGAAAAAATATCACTTTATGCTGTCATTTTTGAAAAAGATATTTAAGGTTAATTATTGTACATGAGCTGGGCATAATCTGATGTGAAGAAGTAGAAATGAAAAGGGAAGATATTCTAGCCAGATTATAACACATGAATAAACGGACAAGAATGACATTTTGAAGAGACCTTAAAGACACAGTCTGCTAAAATGCAAAAACAGTACAAATTGTGAAATGTGGAAGAAAAAGCTGGAAAGGGGAGCCAAGATTAGTAGAGGTCTTCTCATAGCATCAACCTGCAGAGAATGCAGCTAACTAAACTTTGTGGTTCTGTTTCCTGTATTCTCATCCACGGCACTGTTTAGAAGGGCTGTATTTACAAAGGTCACATATTTCTGTTTCCTATACTACTAAAAACTAGTGACAAAGATATTAAACTGTAATTGTATTCATATTCATAATTTATATATAGATATATGATTTTGGTGATTATTACAAAAATGTGACTTTATGTAAAAAAACAGAGAGGGAAAGAAAGTGAAAGGTCAAAATTTGCCATTTTGCCCTCAAGGTCCCTTCCTTGGAGGTAAACCCTTCTATTTTTGATTTAACCTTTGAGGATACATATTTTACTTATCAAATGATGTCAAACTAGCTTAGTGATTGCAAGTAACTGTGATTCAGAAAGCAACAGACAAGGTCTATGAAAGCCTGAATCTGAACTTGTTACAGGTGGAGGAGGAAATTGAAGTCATAAAGATAATGATCAATAGATGTGCCACCGTTCTAATTAAGAACACCAGAGTCTGTCAGATGTTTGGAAATAGAATTGATGACCTGAAAAATAACCTCGGATTAGAAAATATCAGGTTTGTGTTGCTCCAGGGGCCACTGAGACAGAAGTATAGGCTGAAATATTCTTTCAACAGTGGATTATAAAAGTGTGGGGAATGGATAAATCCTATCACTTTCAACAATGTATCGTGGCATTCAACATAACCTAGGACAGTCACACAGATGTTTGTACATGTATAGGTACATGTATAGGTAAATCCCTATGGATTTAGCAATAAGGTTTGTTGAAATCTGATATTCTTCCATTTAAAACATTTGTCATTCTAAGTGATAATTTCACTCCAATGAAATTATTCACCTGCTACGAATAAGAGTGGGAGAATGTTTTAGAGATAGCTACTTTCTTCCATCTTAAGAAAAGCATTATGGAATTCAGATTTATATTACGTTTTGAACCTAACTTGAAGTAATTATATGCTATTTTTTGCCATTATAGGGACACCTTTAAATAAAAGTGTATGCCAGTGGATATTGTTACTAGCATTCTAAGTAATTCACTGTAAGAGGTTACAGCATTCAAATATACTTTTTAAACAAAAAGATATTTGTTTCCTTGTAATTCAAGTACTACATAAGCTGACAACCTCTTTTGTGGAGGGCAGAACAGAAAATTACTAGTTTGTGGCTTTCTTAATGGAAAGTACCATTTAAGTCTCAATTCTTCAGGTATTTAATATTTCCTTTTCTAGCTATTCTGGATCCTTATCAATGGGATTTATTTTAAATGTATTCCAAAAAAAAAAAAAAAAATCCATAGAGAAGGCTTGAAAAATTTTTTCTCAGATCTCTGTATTCCATAAATTCTAAATTCAGATATTTTTAGGTTAATGTTCATAAATTTAAATTTCATAATATGTTGTTTATGCAAGGAGAGTTACAGAAACATATTCTCAAAATAATTGCAAAATGAAAGACTTTTATGAGCCAAGTACTCTTCTAATTTAAAGCTTTCACTTCGTATCCCAAATCACACACTTCTCAGTATCTGCTGTAATTCTCTGTTTTTCCCCCAGTAGAGGGTGCAAAATATTAAACCTTGGAACTATTGCATAAACTTGTATTAAAATAATGGTGATTTACAAATGCAAAAGAAACAAAAATCCTTAACTGTTCATGGAGTCTGACTTGATTACGAAGAAAGCTAATTAAATAACATTGCCTTTCTGAAGAGAATGTCATGATTGTTAGTAATCACTGAGGAGGCGACTTCACTAAGGAGATTTGCAAAACCAGGGTCATAATATGGAAAATCTAGTCATGAAAGAACCTAACTTTAGATTTAGTAAACATAGCACAGCAACATTTTGATATCCATAAATGTATATCATTTAATACAGCAAAAAGACAACTCTATAAGCATCAATTCGGGAGATCTTCAAATATGATTTAAAGTAGAATCATCCTTAGATATTTTGGATACAGACCACAAATAAATCTTGAAACTGCAATGGCTAAATTAAACCATCCGATTCTAGGATGACTATTTATTTCACACATCTTTTTTATCTTCTTTATACCCAGATATGGCAGATTGCAATGCTGGCCACAATTCTTCATCCCTACCTGTATCTATGCCTTTTTCTTCAAGATATTTCAGTTCTTCTCATAGACTCAAAAGTGTTGACTTTAGGCTTAGCCATTTGGCTTTTTTCTTTTTTTTAAACCAACTAGATGTAATGTAAACAAAGGCATGAGACATGCTAAAGTGGTGGAACTTGCTTCCTTGCACCTGGGCCATCACCATGAGAAAAGTTGCCCCAGGTAACTGCTGGGTCTTCAGCCAGGCCCTCAGAGTAAACACATGCAGTACAGACAGAGCCAGATCCATGGTAAGGAGCCCCGTCCAACCAGACCCACCTTTGGAAACACAGTTGTCCAGCCAAGCACAGCTGGATCAGTTGAACCACAGACATGTGAGCATGAATAAATGATTGTTTTTAAGCCACCAAGTCTTGGGGCACTTTGTTACAAAGCATTATCCTGATGATAGTTAACTAATATGCCTGAAGCCATCTTTCTTTTTGGGGAATTGTTTTACATTCAATCCTTTGTTCCTTCCACTTACTTAATATAAAAAGTAACTATGGCTGACTAGTACGCCATGGGGGGGGGTGTGTGTGTATGTATATAATATATATATAAAAATATGTTTTTATATATAAATATATACACCCATATGTATATAAATATAAATGTATATAAATATTACATATATAGAAATATATATGTATACACACATCACATTTTCTTTATCCACTCATGTATTGACAGGCATTTAGATTGATTCCGTATCTTTGCAATTGAGAATTGTGCTGTGATAAACATTCAAGTGCAAGTGTCTTTTTGATAAAGTGATTTCTTTTCCTTTGGGTAGATACCCAGTAGTGGGATTGCTAAGTCAAATGGTAGGTCTACTTTTAACTCTTTGAGACCATTATCCCAAGTGAAGTATTTCAGGAATGGAAAAGCAAACACCACATGGTCTCACTAATAAGTGGGAAATAAATGATATGTGTACATGGGCACAACAAGATGTAAAAGACATTGGAAACTAAGAAGGGGGGAGGATGGGAGGGGAGGCATTAAAAAGTTACGTATTGGATACAATGAAGACTGTCCCAGTGTCAAGCACACCAAAAGCCCTGATATCAGCATTATAGAGTGTATCCATGCAAGAAAAACTTTTGTATCCCCTTAATATTTTGAAATTAAGAAAAAACCAATTTTTAAAAAAGTAAACATGGACTGAAATTTATGATCTAGTTACTGGGGACACAAAAATGAAAAAAAGAATATTGCTTGCCTTTCGAAAGGCTCACAGAATTAGAAAATGTGGTAGGCACAGGAGCTAATAAATAAAACATATAGAAGCATATATTTGATATAAGGAAAGAGTCAAAGATAATGTGGTCAGTTCTATCTGACTGAGAGTTAGAGAGTATTGGAAAGGACAATTTCTTAGAGGGTAAGGGTGCACAGGACAGGCAACAAAAGCCTAAGTCCCAAGCTAAACAAATGTGATGAAAGTTCCAGGTCTTTTGTCAGGCAGATTTCATGAAAGGTAGGGCATAAAACACCAAATGACTGCTGAATGAACAAAATGTTCCCTGCTGGATGAACAAAGCAAACTCATGAAAAAAGACTCAAAAGGTGATGGCAAAAGATGATGCATATGCTTACCCGAGGGTATGTCTACATCTTTGCATATGTCTTGAGTGAAGAGTTGACCCTAGGTTGTTTTAATTTCTGTTTCAAGAACAAGATGATAGTAACAATTATTATTTTTTATAAAAATTTATAGTGATAGAGGAATCACTATGTTCCAGACACTACTGTAAATACTTATATGCATTGATTAACATAATTGTCAAGGCAGTAATCTTAGTCCTTACCATTATTAGCTCCATTACAAAGTTAAGGACACTGAGGTATAAATAATTTCATGATCAGGAGTCTGGCTCTAGAGACTGGCTCCTAATTACTGCAATCTCCTGTGAACTATTACCACAAATATCTGAATCTCAGATGCCAGAGAGGGTTTTGGGGTGGGACCTAAGGCTTTGTATTTCTAACCAGCTCCCAACTGATGCTAATGCTGCTAGTCCTCAGATCAGAGTTTAAAAAGTGAGGATCTTAAAGGCACCAGATAATGTCTAAACTGCTTGTTCAGGTCTCTCCCATGACTTGTGTGAAACAGGAATGGGCTAGAATCCAAGGTTACTTCTAGAAGAACTTGTCTTTACATCTTATTTTCTGTTGGGGGATGCACTGCTTAGCAGAACCATACCTTAAAGAAATAGCCTTTGGATAAGTCAGTGGGGTAGGCAACCAGAGGATTGTACTAAGATTCCTATTTAACCACTTCACTCCAGTGAGGGGCTGAGGAGCCTAATTCAAATGCAAGGCCTCAGGGGTTGGAACAATTAGCTTTCCATCTGTGCTTTGTGATGTTCAATCCATGACTAAACCTATGTTGAATACATGATGAAATATCTCATAGTGGTGTAGCCACTAAAACCCTGAGGCCAAATTTAAGCCTTTATCTTAACAGAGGTTCAGTATCCTAAAAGGCAACTGTCTTTGGGAATGGCACTTGATTTCAAGGCTAGATTTTGGGCTAAGAGCTAGTAGAAAGAGTTCATGAAATCTTTGATGGTTAACTGCCATCTATTAGGAGGAAGACTGTGCCTCCTGAAACCATGACTACAATTCATGACTTCCAATTAGGCAAAGAATTTCCACTACCCTTTTTCCCATGTACATGGTTAATAAAACCAGGGAGGGTCAATAACCCATTGTTTGGGGCAAATAGAAGACAAGACAAGAAATACAGTCTGTGGCTTCTAATAAAGGACTAATTTTTGGATATAGGGCTTCACTTTTCCCATGAATGTCACCATCCATATGGTTCACAAAGAGCTAGCAGCATTACTCGTTCCAAGGATGAGACTATGACTTAAGTCTGTCTGTCAAAGCATCATCGCCCCCTAATTGCAGAATTGGCTCAAGGATAAGCAAGTAACCCAAGGTAGACCAATGAGTGCATTGAATCATCCTTCTTGAACTTCTGTTGGAACTACTGGAGTTAAAGGCAATCTCTTTCTGATGGACTTGAAGCTGAGACCATGTCAGTCTAGTGCTACCAGAGGAGAGGATATATTTGATACTGAATTCAATACAAAGAATAGAAGAGGCATGAAAGAAGAGAGAGACTAAGTGCTGATGAGATGATTTGAGGCTCTGGATCTAGCTGTATCTAAAGCTAATACCAGCCCTAGATTTTTTAGTTCTGTGAATACATATATTTTCCTTTTTGCTTGGCTATTTATTGGTTTGGTATCTAAAACTTTCTGATTCAAATAGAATTCCAGTGAAAAGAACCAGAACGTAAAGTTGAGGAATTTGTATTTAATTTAGTAGGCAGTTGCAAGTTTCTTGAATTGTAGGTGCGGGGTGGGGTGTGGGAGAGGTGACAAGCTGTGAAATGAATTTTCTGTAAGTCAACTACAATCTACTTCAGAAAAAGAGAAAGACAGAGAGATGGATGGGTGGATAATAGGGGTATTAAATGAGTAAATGAGGAAATTCTTTCTGGACTTTGTGTATGCATTAAAATTCTTAGAGGTCCTCTGAGTCTCTCTTATAGCTCGATCATGCAGACAGGTGGAGGGTGTGCGTAGAAGTATGTCATACAACTAGAGGTGTCCTGTTTGTAGTCCATATCTATAAAAAAATTTTAATTCCATGGGTTTCAGAGTAGAAGGCTGATCACATTTAAGACAGATTCAGAAAGACAATAGTGCTTTCCAAATATCTAATCTACAAAACATTGCAACAGATGCAGGAGGTTGGAGGCTTTGACAATTCTATTTAGCAAGCAGTAAAGGGAGAAATAAGGAAGGAGAGACACATTTTTCCCCCGCTCTCCCAGATTTAATGTCCAGAATACTGTGTGACTCATTGTAGCCCATATGCCTCTACACACTTTATGTTTTAAGCCCAAATATTTTATTCTCAAATTGAAGGTAGTCAAACCAAGTAGTTTTCCAGTTTCCTGGATGAAATGTTCTACCACAAGCCAGAAACCATTAAAAAAATCACCTACTATTCTCTCATGAGTCCCGTAAGCAAACAGATGTGCTGTACATAGAAAATGCACGTATCGTATTGCTGTCTGTGTCATAGGAACAAACAGTTATCCAATTGGAAGGAAAAAATGGCATATTGGGAAAAATAGGTCTTTAGAAACAGATATTTATATTTAAAATCAATATTTAATCTGGGGGGAGAAGATAAATGATACATGGAATATCATAGAAACATCTCTAAATTGAAATAATGTTCTCCTGATACTACCCTTAGCCAGTGTTTTACAGACACACTTCCTTTAATTTGCTTTTGGAAATCAGGCATTGTTTTTACATTGATGGGTCTCAGTCAATGATGAGATTCCCTATGACTATTCATTACTTGTTACAGCTAAATCTCTGGTGAGGTGTGAATATTTATGAAGGCTCTTCCTTTTTTGATTGGTTCTAATCCTGGTAGCCTTATTAAGAATAAGGTTTACACTAGATTTGCACTCTTGGTAAGCAGGGCAGCATACCAAACCCAGGGTAGAGTTGGAGTGTTTTCAACAAAAGCAGCACCTGGGAGTATTAAAACTTGGAAGCGTATGTGTAGCCCCTGGGCTGCTTTCTGGTAACGTATGCCAGTTTTGAGATTCTGCCATTCCTTGCTCAGAGTTAATGATCTAAATTTGAAATACAAGAACCCTTTTAAAAAGAGTGGTGGAAAAAGTAGATCAACATGGAGAAAGAGACAGATTTACCATCAAAGGATCTATCACTGACTAATACAGCCATGTGTCTAAGAACCCTATCATCATTTTTTAAACACGCAGTATCAAAGTTATTCTTTAAGAAAAAGATGCCAGTATTAATGAGAACAGTTAATTTCTAAAAATAAGTAAATGTACATAATGTGTTCCAATATGGAGGGCACGACTGCTTGTGAAATTAGATTGTTCTCCAGTAAATGTTAATCGCCTGCAGCTTGTTAGGTAAACTTCAGATATCCAGAATATAGATCATGAATAGTTCCTGTCAGGGTTGATTTTATGAGGGTGTTGCCCAGGTTTCTTTATTTCTGCACCTTATGACATGCCAAATGGTAGGTGAAATAGTCATTAATTTTTGGGGAAAAGGGTGTAGAATTCTTAGAATAAGGGCCCTCCCCAATTTTATCCTTATAGGGTACCTTCCAGGAGTTGCCATGACATTTGTAAGTTTTCATGGTGCTGGTGGGTGTGATTTTTGTCTGTTAGTGAGGAAAAGGTCACCTTTGGACATGAGCTCCTAGTTTCTGTGCATGCTCCTGGCCAGGAACAGTCCTTAACCTGAAGTTCCTGCTGTTGCGGGTTTGGTTCTAAATGTTCACTGGCCTCCTCATTTTTGCCCCCCTCCTCTTTTCCTGTGGTTGGTGCTGCCAACCTGCACCTGTCCCTAACATTTCCAATAGCAAATTT
The DNA here is from genome assembly GCF_041146395.1 of Eulemur rufifrons. Classification (NCBI taxonomy): domain Eukaryota; kingdom Metazoa; phylum Chordata; class Mammalia; order Primates; family Lemuridae; genus Eulemur; species Eulemur rufifrons. Next base: position 178,583,013 of record NC_090989.1, on the reverse strand, counting down.
ACAGTATGAGTCAAAGAAAGAACACCGGAAAAAGAAAAATAAGAAAATATACTCAGGGAGAGTACACTTCCCTATTTCCTATAAGAAAAAAAAAAAAATTATTCTTTACTGAATCAAAATTTAGATAGAATAGCTAAAAAATAAAAGTACATTTTTAAATACAACTCAAGCAACCTATTAACTTGAATGCTTTTAGCCATCACCCAAAATCTTATATATAAATCCAGAACATTGTATGTTCGTGCAAAGGCAGAGTTAAATTTGAAAGTTATAATTATGTAATGGCTTTGCCCAGGGCAGCTTCATGATGATGTGGCCTGCTGAGTCCCACAGTACTGCATGCTCAGAAGAGCCCTGTGCTTGGTTTAATGCTGTGCTGTGGCTGTCTTGAAATTCTTAAAGATTTTATCTTTGAACCTGTGTTTTGTAAGTAAAATCCAACTGGACAATGGAGCATGTGCTTGAGTAGAGGATATGTGTATAATCTGCACGTTGGACATACCCTGTTGCACCAGTCACAGATAGTGTTCTCAAAGTCCCACGAGCACAGACTTCCAATACATGCTGCATACTGGTGCTGTACAGGTAGAGGTTCAGCAATACCCTTGCTGAGTACAAAGCTAGCTGGTTATGTCTACAACTGAGTAAGCAAAGTGCTGATAGCCCTGAGAGGTCACACTTTCCACTGAAATCAGAATTTTGCTTCAATGGCGGAAAGAGAGCAATGACATTCTAAGAAACACTAATGACCAAGGAATCTTATGACATCCTTTCTTATTTGTATTATTTCCCTGTATTACACAACCACTGATGTGAAAATTATGACATAGAAGGACAATAAAAGATAGGGCAACCCATAGTTTCTTTTCCTTTCAGCTATTCATACTCATCAGTAAGCCAAAAGTAGAGAGCATTGGTAGAATATGTGAATATCAGACTAAACAACAATATCTGAGTTAGCTTTGTTCAGTGTTTCCATTGTTCTCATAAGAATAAAACACATGGGCAGGTAGAAGCTACGAAATTCAAAGTGTATAATTTTGGTGATTCTGTATATGAGTTAAATGCTCTTATATTTAAACTGGAATTGTAGACCATAAAGATGAATGGTAAAATCATGCTAATAATTACATTTTTTCATTCTTCATTCCTTAGAATAACATTAAAAAACAAACAAAAAACATCATGACAATTCAAGGGAGAGGGACCATGGAAGAAAAGAAAAATGTTGCAACAATACTTTTTTCCTGATGTCTGAACAAGGAGTATTACAGTTTCATCTTGCATTGGACATCACAAATTATGTAGTCAGCCATTAGCTGTGTATAAAATATGTTGGCTGCCATAGGGAAAAAGATCTTTCCTCTCTAATCATCTAAGTAATATTAGCCTAATTCTCTACCTTGCTAATATTGTGTGTGTTTCCCTGCTCAGGATCCTGTTAAAGCCAGAAATAGCGTGAAGGAAACTTACCTCATGGTCATAATAAGATTAGCAAAAATACTAATAATGCTTATTTCAAGGAACTAGCAATCTTTGTTAAGAAAAGTTAGAAGCTTCTCTCACCACCAATGGTATTTCTATTCATGGGACTCATTAACCCTTACTTTTAAGATACCCCTAATTTTGAGTAACTCATTAATCCTTAATTTTAAGATATCTTTAATTTTTTTTAAACAGTCAACAAAAATCTCACTCGGTATCTCTTCTGATGCTTTTTACAGTTGCAGACCTGCATTGATAGTTGTTCTTTCTGTTAGCTTGGGTGTCAGATACAAAACCACCATATCTGGGGGTTATATTTTATAAACTCCTAGACCTGCCTTGAAGCTTTGCCCACATTCATGCTAAGCCTGAATATACCTAATTAATTGGAGTCAGACCTACAGTTACATATTTAGTCATCTAGAAGGGTTGACTGGGAAGAGGGTTACTCTGTCAGCATTTGATTACTCTGTTGTTTGCATCCATGTAACAATTAATGCCTATGTATGTCTTGACTTCCCAATGATTGAGAAATAATTGTCATAATAGGTTGAAGATGCTTAGAAGTCACCTAAAGTCTTTTTTAACCACCTCTTTAAAAAAGCTGGTCGTTTAGGATCATTTCATAATTACCAAAGAAAAAATGGAACAGATCGTTTAACGGCAAAATATATTAGAGAATCTATCATTTTGGACAAATGAATCAAGAAAAAGAAAGCCATCTGTTTTTCATTGTTTTCAACTTTAAAAATGTTTCGATTGTGCTGATTGTATCCTGCAGCAATTGGACTTGGTTAAAAGAGAAAATACTGGAGTGATGTGACTTGCACAGTACTTTATGGACCATGATAGAAAAGTGTGTAAGCAAACAAATGCTTGGAATAATAAGTGGCAAATTCTAATCCCTAAAACTGTAATGACCCAAAGAAATGTTTCATCAAAATAAGTACTTCGAATTTTTCTGCCTGGTTTAATGACAGTGGTGGGTCATGAGGGAGGGATGGGAGGAGGCAAAATATTTACTCTGGCAAAGTCAGTGAAAGTGGCTATTAATTTAGAACCTGCCCACCATTTCAACTAGATGGCTAAAGGAGAAAAAAACGAGGAATCTCATACTGCAAGTAAGCCCTGTGCTTGGATTGACTAAAAAGCACTGTGTTCATTTTCTGGGACTGTCATAACAAATTGCCACAAACTAGGTGGCTTAAAACAACAGAAATTTATTCTCTCACAGTTCAGGAGGCCAGATGTCCAAAACCAAGGTATCAGCGGGGTTGTCTCCTTCTTGGCAGCTCAGAGGGAGAATCTGTTCCATGCTTCTATTCTAATTTCTGGTGGTTTCTGGACATCCTTGGAGTTTCCTGGCTTGCAGTTGCAAAACGCCAATTCAGCCTTTACGGTCGCATGGCCGTCTGTCCTCTGTGTCTGTCTGTCTCTGTGTCTCCATACAACATTCTCCTCTTTGTATGTGAGTGTCCATATTTCCCTTGCCTGAGGACACCAGTCGTTAGATTAGGATGCCCCCTCACGCAGTAACAACTTATCATAATTTAATTACATCTGCAAAGACCCTATTTCCAAATAAAGTCACAATCACAGGTACCTGGCATTAGGATTCCATCATATCTTTTGGCAGGGGGTCGGGGGGGGGGGCGCATAATTCAACCCACAGCAAGTGCTTCTCAAACTTAGGTGCACACTGCAATCCCACAGACAATTTAAATAAATCCTGATGCTTGGGTTACTGCCCCTCAGAGATCCCAAACTAATCCGTATGAGGTGAAGCCAGGCCATCTGTATTTTTAAAGTCCCCCCCCCCCCAGTGATTCTGATATGCGGGAAAATCTCAGAACTACTAGACTAAAGTATTCTAGTTATCAGTTTCTCAAAAAGATATTTTAGCATAATGAAGCATGTGTTCCAATGAGAAAAATCTCTTCTTTCATCATTTTGACAAAGATGAAAAGAAATTCAAAAGTCAGTGATCCAAATAAATGGCATGTAATCAAAAAAGAATTTTAGAAACCTTACCACTTCAGGTGTGTTCATTCAAAGAACATGTTCATGAATGCTGTATGTTGGGCCACGAGAGAGAGGTCCTAATGTGGCCATTAGAATCTTTGAAATCAGCTGCTTTTCCACTGACCTCTGAGGGAAACAAAGGACTCACTGTGCTTTGGTCAGTTGTTACTGGGAATCGATAACACTCCTTTCCCAAGATACTGGTCAGTTATTAGCAAGTAATAAAAAGGGATCTTTTTATTTTTATAGATCATACGGCCATGGATAGAAGTTCCGCAATTACAACAGAATTGATTACGTTGTGCTGTTTTATACCTGTGGCTACTCATATTAAGGCTGCATTAAGTTATGAAGGAAAAATAATTTCTATGGAGGTAAACTGGCTGAAATGCAAACTATTCTTTTTGTCTCCTTTTTCAGAGCCAAAAATTCCCATTTGGTATAGATGCCTATACATGTTGTCAAAATATTATTGGTTATACAACCTTAGAGATTCATCAGGATCTAAAGAAAGCAGGTAAAGCAACGTATACTTGTTCTCCTTGCTTGCTTCTTAGTCTTCTATATAATGTTAGCTATTTAGTACAGTATTTTACATCAACTTTTACATCAACTTAGTCTGTATCTCTGTTGCGGACTCAATGTTTGTACCCTCCCCAAATTCATATGTTGAAATTGTAACCCCAGATGTGGTGGTATTAGGGTGTGGGGACTTTGGGAGGTAATTAGGTCATGAGGGTGGAACCCCCATGAATGAGATTAGTGCCCTTATAAGAAGAGGCCAGAGAGCTTGCTTCCTCTCTCTCTCTCTGCTGTCTGCCCTGTGAGGATACGAGAAGAAGAAGGCCATTTGTAAACCAACAAGAGGGCATTTACTAGAAGCAAATGGACTTGCAGCCTCCAGGGCTGTGAGAAATAAGTGTGTTGTTCAAACCACTTCATCTATGGTAATTTATTACAGCAGCTCAAGCTGACTAAGACAATCGCTATTTTAATTCTTTATACATCATCCAAGATATTTTTTAGCTAATATAAACCATCCTCCATGAATAAAGAGCCTTTTTTTAAATTCTCAAACTACCCGGTGAAGAACTTTCTTTCACTCTGAGTTTTTTAAAAAAGTCCTTTGTCTCAATCTATCAACTACGATTTTTTAGACATATAAAACATTTTTAAATTACACATAAAGCAGAAGCCCAATCTCAACATTTACTACTGTCAAAAAATTACTATTGTAACAATATGAGCAGAATTAAAATACAAATATGTAAGGAATGTTTTCTACATTTTCGTATACGCAAAAAATCTTCATTTTTATTCCAAGAAAGGTTGACAGTCTTGTAAAGAACATTTTAGGTAGACTGATACAATAGATTCTTATTGAAACCCACATTAAAAAATTGATCAGGTAAATTAATGCAAGACATTTCACTTTGTACAAAAGCTCATATTTTCAATGAAGTGATATATGTATATATGTGTGCGTGTGTGTGTGTGTGTGTAATAACCTCTTCTTTAAAACATGACATTTACATGGGAAAGACAGCATTATTCCCATTCATATTTTTGAAGAAAAGAACATAAATAGAATTACTAAATCAGAAACTTATGTTTCTTGAGTATAGTCACAAACATTAGGGTGAAGAGTATTCATATGTAGCATTCATTACCATTCTATATAACTGATTTTTAATTCAAGAACTGTGAACTTCAAATGACGTCACTTCTTCCTTAGGTTGCAACAACCTCATTGCTAGCAAAGTGCAATTAATAACTACATTCTTTAGCAACTTTTTTAATTTTGTCAGTCTGTTGCCGTTTAAAATTTCCATGAAATCTACCATTTAAAAACTAATTGAGAGGACCCAGTGTGTTCTGGTCAAAAAGAGAAAAGGACAGAATTCAGAGCCTGGTGGTTCCTGAGTGAACTTGGGAAAGTAGCATAATCTTTGCTTTAGTTTCTTCTTCTGCATATAAAATAAATATTCATTGAGAGTTCACTCTGGACTAGCCACTGTAAACCTAGAAGAAATAATTCTAAATGGAATTCTATGATTTTGTGACCGTTAAAGAAATTCAATACTGTTTTTAACATCCATTAATTCAAGCCCTCAAAGTCTGGGATGTGCCAGGTGGTGGCTTACATCTTATCACGAAAGGTTGGGACTATATCCCAGATTCTTGATGTCCTGTTCGGTCTGTGGATCAGCAACACTGGCAGCATCCAGGAGCTTGGTAGAAATGCAGAGTCCCAGGCCCCCTCCAGATCTGCGGAATCAGAATCTGCAATTCAGCAAGGCCCCTAGGTGATTCACAGGCACATTAAAGTTTGAGAAGTGCTGGACTAGATGGTTGCCAAAATCCACCTAAACTCGTAGGGATGTTCAGCACAGAGCAGAGTCCAGCATTAGACATCTGCATTATAGTTTGTACAGTCTTGGAAGAGTGAGCTTCCAAATACATGAGTTTACTTTTTTGTGTCTTAGTTAAATCTTCATCTGTAAACAGGTGGTGAGACAGTAGTTATCTCAAGACAGTAGCTGTTGTGAGGCTTACAAAGTACTTGGAATAAGCAATTAATATAGTGGCTGGCATATTAGAAGATCCTCAATCATTAAACATACGTTTACTGCACACTCATTATGTATCTGTCATATTTGGGCTGGGAGCTAGGAATGCAACAGTAAACAAAACAAAGCCCCTACCTTCATGAAGCTTACATTGTAATGAAAGAAACTGGCAATAAAAAAAATAGACATGTTAAGAAAAAAGTCCCATGATGATATATATGCTCAATGAAGTAAAGAGAAGGGCAGCAGGAGTGCTATTACAGACAGAAATTCAGTAGATGTCTTCAGAGGAGAAAACAAATGAGTCGATACCTGAATTAGTAATTATTTGATTAGTATCTGGAGCGAAGTTCCAGTCATAGTGCTAAGCATTTTATGTGCATTCATGTTTGCAGAATTCTCCAGTTTTGTCCTGCCTCTCATCAGAAAAGTTGAGAACCTGCTCGAATAAGGATATTCACTGGACAATCAGACGTTTAAGGAAAAAGTTTTATGGCAGGATTTTTGTCACTATGACACAGTTATTGTAACAATCTTACACCAATTTGGAAGCTGAAAACATTATCACTCTTTAATCTGACTCAAACAACCTCTCAGAACCATGCAGCCCAGCACTGGAGACAATGTGACAATTCTGTGCACCCTGCAATTTTAACTTCAGCATCCAGATAGGAGGTAGAACTTTGAGACAGTCCATGGCGATGCCCACAGGACTTGTCTTTCCACCCGTGGAAATTAAAAGACTCCATATCTCCTTTTATAGAAATAAATGCATTTAACTTAATAGCTTGGCTACGTTCCAATTTATACTTTTACCTAAGAATTTCAGTCTGTGGGTTTAGTAGATACTTTTCTACATTTCCCTTTGCTACCCAATAAACAAGCAAACAAATAACTGTGATGTGGTGTTAGTGGCATGAAATAGCTTCTATATTCCAACACAGATGGGTATTTTAATAATGGGAAGATGATCTCACACTTTAAAGTGCTTTGATATAAAAGGTGCCATATAAAAAGGAAGTTATTATTCTTAGTTATAATACACTAAAAAAAGGATTTTCCATCTAAATAGCTGCTGAAACTTAACTGCAGAATTGCTTATAATGCTACAATCAGTTGAGGCCAAATTCAATAAAAATTCCATCCGGCATTCACACTGAGAAGACCCACATGTGCCTTTAATTTTTTTTTTTTTTTTAATTTCCTGGGCTTCTGGCCCAGAAATTGGATGGAAATTTTATTTAAACCTGCTCTTGTGTATCAACTTTTGGTAAATATCAGGTTTTCAGTTGATTCACATTATGCTTTACATTTTGGGCTAAACGAGGAGATAAAATGATGCACATCTCTCTGTATACACATATTTTTACACCTTTTACCTGTTCTATGAAACTGTGGCTCACGCTAAATGTCCATCATTACTCCTACAAATTTTAGGATCCTTTCCACACTCCTGCTACAACCATAAGATTCAAAATTCCATTAAATCCCTTTCCACTACTAATCAGCTTTCACCAGCACAGGCAATGTAATCTGAGTTTAGAAATGACTAATTATTTGGAGAGGGCTGGAAAGGGGTTAGGGTTTAGATTTCTGTCTGTCTAATTTAAAGAAGCTTCTCTCCTGTCTTCCTCCCTGTCATTTTGCTGCCTGGGGCCAGCTCCCCCTCCTTGATGAAAATGCTTTTTTCCTTCCCATTAGACAGGGTATATATGTATGTATTAGAAGAAAAATGCATTATGAGACATCAGCTTGAAAATATTAAAAGAAGCGGCATGCCTGTGATGGATGTGGGCATGGCAGTAATTGCACCTGCTAGGTGCAAGGCATGGGCATAATTTGCATGTAAAATTCTCTCAGTTCCTTCTAGAACACACCAGTTCTCCCCAATAAAACATTTTGTCACACTCAGGGGGTTTGCCAACATGTTTCCAGATTGCAAGCAAAAAGATTATTTACAGTAACCAATAACAACTGAAACGACCATAAACAACCTTTCCGTACCTGTTCTTTTTTTTTTTTCTTTTGCTAAATAGAGAAACCTTAAGGAGTCCAAATTTACTACAATTTAATTCTGATGGGAGAGAGCACATTATTTTTATTTATAGCAGTGTGCTCTATCTATCCATCCCTATCTCCCCCAACCCCTTTAAAAACATAAATCACCGCAGCCTTTTTTTTTTTTAAAAATCCAGCCATTATTCTTATAGGGATGAGCAGTTTCCTGACAAAGTGAGGGTCAGGGCAAAAGTAGCTAACATCAGAGGAAGTTCCCTAGTGTATTACTGAACTCTGCTGTATGCTCATGAGGTAAGAGTTCTGGGGGGCAGGAAAACTTGCCAACTTACACCATTCAATCAATTTCTTTGTGCCAAGTGGCAGGGCAAGGGGGGCTGCATGCTGGTTCCATTGTAAGGAGCAGAGCCTGCCTCTTACTGACCTGGATTCTACTTTTTGACTTTAACACCCCCACCCCCGCCCCCCTGCAAGGAGAAGTCCAAATTTCATTCTGAATTGCAGGGAACCAGACACTTATTTCTTGGAGGAAATGAACAAGAGTGAGAAAGGGCAGTTAAAACAGGTCTGGTATGCCCAGGTTGCTGCCTTGATGAGGTGTTGCTTCATTGCAACTGTAGGAATCACAGGAAGAGGAAGGGACTGAAGAGGAGACAGGGCTGTAAACTCTTAAGTCTAATTAAACAAACATGACTAGATTTTTTAACATAAAGGGAAAACCGAGTACATTTTTAAAACAATGTCAAAGAATTATCAGATGAAAAGTATAAAGTCTCCTCAGCCCCAATTTGAGTCTCACTCACAAGGACTAACAATTGTTAATGGTATTTTGGGACATCCTTCTAGAAATTGTGAATGCATAAATATCTACACATACACACAAAAGCACGTTATAAATACAAAAACGGCACATACTTTTCGTGTACCAACTTCTTTTTCCTAGCAATACCTCTTGAAGGCCATTTATGCCAATATTAGCAGCTGCACCCCCCCCCCCCCCGTAGCTTCTGCATTATATTTCACTGTATGTCTGCACTATATTTTAATTAGCCATTCCCCTAATGATGGACAGGTAGGTTGTTTACAATTGTTTTTCACATACAAGTAAAGTTGTACTATTTGCACAGGTACTGGAAGTTAGTGGAGCCTAGCGGTTCAACACAATAGGCTTGTGTTCAAGTCCAGGTTCCCCGACCCAACACTGTATTAATACTAGGGTTAATCAAGGTAAGATCTACTTCACAAGGTCCTTGTAAGAATATAATTGTGATTATTCTCATCACTTGACTCGTTGAAACCGTAGCTAAATCAATTTCCTCATCACTAAATCTGGGAATAATAATAGATCCAGGGTTGCTCTGGGGACTGTATGAACTAATTCATTTAAATAGCGCAGTCCACTACCTGGTACATAGGGAACCCTTAATAATTATCCGCTTTAGTATGAAAATTGGCCATCTTTGCGCACTTGTGGGAGCGCTGCTGCACGAGGCTTTCCTAGAAGTGGAATTCCTGCCTTAACCCCGTGCTCCCCGGACCCCAGCTGTGCGACACAAGGCCACCCAGCGGTGACACGCTGACCGCTGCCCATCCCGCGCCACCGCCCAGGACCCTGCGGAGGCCGGACACACGTGGGTGCACGCGGCCGAGCGCAGGGCGGCACGAGGTCCAACACGCGCGGAGGCGCGGGGGGCGCGGGCGACGCGAGGCGCGGGACCCCGTTGGCTGCTACGCCGCGCTCCCCGCCCCTCCCTCCCGTGCGGTCTCCCCTCCCTCCCGCGCCCGCGCCGGAGCCGGAGCCCGAGTGGCGGAGGCGCAGGCAGCGCTCGCTCGGCGCCAGCAGCAGCCACAGCAGCCTGGCGCGCGGCGGCGGCGGCGGCGGCGGCGGCGGGCGGGCGGGCGCCGGGGGCTCGGCCGGGAACGGCGCGGACGGAGGCGCTGCGGCAGCTCACGCGGGCGCGCACGGCGCCCCCCCGGGCTCCGACGAACGGCGGCGGCGGGTGGGCAGGCTGGGCGGGCGTCTTTCGAGCTGCAAGGACCAGGTAAGTCCGGGATGCGCAGCTCCTGGCTCCATCTGGGGCTGAGGGATGAGCCACCTGCGGGGGGCAAACTTTACGCACTGGCTTCATGGCTCCTCGGCCCCAAAGTTTGTTTGCCGGGAAATGCACCCGACAGGTCGAGAATTAAAGATGCTTCTCCCAGCTGATTTGCTTTGGGGAGATTGCTTTTCTCCTCTTAGGGCGAGGATTGCTTTCGGGATGGGAAGACGGCATCTCCAGCTGGAGCGCGGGGAAATGCGAGGTGGGTCCCTCTTGACTTGCCCTTAGCGCAGCGTATTTGACCAGCGAAAGTTGGGGGGAAAAAAGTTTTGAATCTTAGGAATGCTGAGGAATTCCAGGTGTGTACTGTAGCGGGTGGCAATGTGATGTCTTTTTTCCAGACTCCTTCCCTACCCCACCCCCCACCCCCGCAACTCCCAGGTCTGAGGATGCTAGGGTGGAGGATTCTTAGGTTAGCGATCAAGTTTTCCGAGAAGCATTTTCTTGCTACTCACAAATCTGTAGCCTTGAACAGAATCCCCTGTCGCATTTATTTGCTAGGTTTCCCCTGATGGGCTGGGAAACCTGGTGCAGGTTTCTTGAGCTCGGACCCTGGTCTTGGCTGCTTCTGTGTTCTCCGAGGAGCCCTGCAAAGCCAACGGAGCAGGTAACGGAATACCAGAAACAGAAAGCCAGGAAGTGCCAAGCGGGCACCCGGAGTCACAGCACCATCAGAAATTTTTGGTTGTGTGAAATGAATGGCTTCTGGGCTCTGTTTGTGCAAAGCTCCGTGCGGCTCACCAATCCGTGTGTCCTTCCCTGTGTTGCTTGTTGATTTACAACAAGGAGATGTGCCCAGAGGAATGATTTGATAACAAACGGTGCCCGCTATGGTGAGGACAGCAAACCTCCCTTCGGAGCCAAATAAAGAGGAACAGAGATCTGGGAAAGGGGTAGCCAATCTGTTAACCTCATCCCAAGATGTGGGGAAACAGAGCTAGAGAAAGGAACAGACAGGAGGGTGTGATGTGCCGGAGAGAGGTCAGAAACCCCCACTCATATGGTGAGTAGGTAAATCCAGAAATAATTTAAAAATGATTAAGTGAGAATAACTAAAAAAAAAAAAAAAAAAAAGGAAGACTGTACAAGCTGTGGTTTCTGTCTACCCCCACAGAGATGAATATCACACTAGCTGAAAAAGAATCCAGATCTGTAAATAGATTAAAAAACAGGAATTAATCAGAACAATGAGTCAGAGCCCTTTAGAGATTGAAAGGAGGAGTAATTGCCTTTGAAAGAGCTATTATATCTCAATGTGGAAGTCAAATGTGTTACTGTTGCTTTGCTAGCTGTGTTTACTAACAGTAACCTGACTTTGGCAGCAATAACCTGGCTTCTTAGGTCACGATTTTAACCCTTTGTGGGTCACAGGACTAGGGAGGAAGTTGTCTGCAGGTTAATAATCATATCCATTTCTGCAACATTTGTTAGATGCCTAATATGTGCAGGTCACTGATTGCAATGGGACAGGTTCCTTTACAGGAGCAGCAAACACAGCAAATTGCTGCATACTTTTTTTATTAGACGAATCAGGTGAGGTCGAATGCATTCAAGTGGCCCTTGTGTCTGAAAGTGGGATAACTGAGACACCGAGTGGCTAGTTGATATGCAGGGTAATAGATTCAGGCAGTGGCCGCCTTAGACAATAACATTCAGCCACATGTCCTCCTCACTGTCTGGATGTCATTAATGTCAGCTGAAGACATGAAGGTGTTAAGTTCATTTCTCCAGGAGAACTCTAACTTTTAAATATCCTTCACGGCACAACCAGACAGCCCAAATGTTCCTTAAAATGGCAACAAAACATTTAATAGGACCAAAGTGCTGAGCAGTTTCAAGGGGGAGCAAAGATTAGCTGCGGACAAGCTGTAGCCTCTCAGTTGCTGATTTATGTTCAGTTTTATCACTGTCACATTTCATATATGCCTAGTTATTACAAACTAATAGCTTCTTCGCTCTGCTAGCAAAATATGCATCTTTCTCTTTTATAAGTTCCTAACTCCTTCTCACACATTCAATACACATCTTCCAGTTTTGTTTTTACTGCATAATTTAAGTGTCCAACTTGAAGTTCTCATTAACTCTTAATATGTTTTGTGCTGAAATAGTATATAGATATAATTGCCCCTTTCAAACTGCCAGATCTATATATCACTATATTGTGGCAATGCCACAAAACAGAGAAGCTATGACAGGTTCAATGTTGTGTGTTTTCCAATCACCATTTAGTAAGTTGTTAGCAGTAAACTAATGTTGATTTTATGCAGTGGGAGATATTCACATGGCAGAGAATTTATTGATGCTGTTTGCCTGCCATCTCTGATTTTGTTGTCCCTGCTAGTCCAACTTAAGCCTTCTTATCTTAGCGTGTTATTTGGTCTCTTTGAAGGTGAACATCTCTAAGATGCTCACCCATGTTTTTTTTTTAATTCATATATGCATATGCATGTGATTTTGATCTGTATATATATATAACATAGTCACTTAGTGCTGGTAGACTGTTTCCTTTCTTGTGCTTGATAATAGTGTTTTTGCAAAGATATTTGGCAGTAATGAGAATATTGGGCCACAGAATGGTTTAAGATGGAGCATTTCTTGGAAATTGAGGGATGATAGATCTTAGTCTTAGATCTAAATTGTACAAACATTTTAGAAATAGAGCAAGTGTGCTGAAGGTCTCCCAAACACAGTTGAACATTTCTTTGGAAATTTTGCTGCAGTAGAGATGCACTCCCTGATTGAAACTTTGTATGCCAAGTTTCAATCCTTAGTACGTTTTTATTTTCCCCCTTTTATGTACATGTTATAAACAAGAAATAAGGGTTTGTAAATGGAAGTGCTGGCAGAACTTTATAGCATTTCAAACAGCTTTGCTACTTGGAATGTAAATATTTGTAGAATCTTTACTGTGTAAGAAGCTGCCTTGCAAAGAGTGAGGAAAAAATTACTGTTTTATTAAGTAGGATAAAATAATTCAGAGGGTATGCATATTTCTTGTTGCAGACTTATTGGCATTTGAAGAAATAGATTATATTAAATATATGTTACAGCAATTCCATAGCACTCTCTTAGGTATCTTTTTAACTCAGATTGTAAATTTTCTATGTTCTAAAACAGGAGAACAGTTTTGTCCTGTTTGTATTCTAAGAGGCTTGACTTTGATTACCTTTCACATGTTAAGACATGAGATCCATAATTCAAAACCAATTGATTATATTACTGATAAGGGAGCCTATCAATATACTATTTTAATAGGATAGAAATTCTTGAGACTATTATAACAAATACTCTTATTACGGGAAACTAATACAACTCAGATCTCATGTGTCCTTTTGGTTCTAACTCTGAAGTATTTCTCAAAGTTGCCACCTTCCTTTCATCTTCACCCATATCCTCCTCCTCCAAGTCCCCATCTTCTCTCCTGGAACAACTGCTCTGGCTTCCCTGCCCCCTCTCATCCTTCTTCCCCCAAATCATTCTGCACAGCAGCCAGGGCAGTATTTTTTTTAACTGTAAGTTAAATTAGTACGCCTCTTCTCAGAATGCCTAAATGGCTTTCTCTTAGAATAAAATCAAAACTATTAAATATTATTTACAGAGCTGTGTAGGATTTAAACACTACCTGTCCCTTAACATCCCCCACCATGCTTTTGGGAACAAGGACTTCGTAGGCTCTTTTTCAGTTCTGCAGTTTGTTGAGCTCTTTCCTACCTTAGCGATCATTCTGTCCCCTCACCTGGTAGCCCCTTCCACCCCTCCCTCCCAAACACACACACACACACACACACACACACACACAAACACATGCAGAGTTTTTCACTGCTGCTCATCCCTGAGGTTACAATTGAAATGCCATTAACTTAGAGAGGGTTCTCTGATTTCTTTTCTTCTCTAAATTTGGGCACCTCTGTTAGTCTTTTTCTTTATTGCCTCCATAGCACTCAGTAAAACCCGGAATTGCACATTTCCTTATCTGATTGCCTGTTTACTAATCTGTAAGTACCCTGTAAGCAGTACCACATCTCTTTTGCTCACTGCTGCACAGCAACTCCTATCACACTGCTCACGACTCCTATCACAGTGATGGGTACTCCTATCACACAGTACCTATCACAGGTACTCCTGTCACAGTACCTGGCTCATAGTGGAGTTTGCTAAACCCATGAGAACTAAGCCTCTGGGTGCTGAGTTTACAACGTGTGACTGTAGTGCCCGTGTGACTAAAGATCCTGTTGGGAAGGTCCCTATTTGGCAGAAACTTGCAGCTGACTTGTTCAGTGTTCTTTCTGTCACGTTGCCTGTGATCTCTTAGATCTCTTGGACATCTGCTACATCAAATCCATTATGTCTAAAATGGAATTCATCAATTTTCCTCTTAATATGGTTCCAGCTTAGGTGATCCCTTCTTTCTTTTACTCTATCGTGGCCATCAAGGCATGTGGCACCAGTGGTCTTTGGCACCATCCTTCCCCTTTGCCATTGTAACTGGTCAGCTAATTAGAAATACAAGAGCATTCATTCTATGGCTTTCTCCCCACTCTCTTTCTTGTTCCAGTCTATCTGATCCATGGGTGCTATATCAACCCACGAGTCAAACTCCTTGGATCATAGGATACCCACTGCCTAGAGAAAAAAATAGTACTGATGCAGCCTGTCTGCCTGTGATTTCTTCTCCCTAATTCTCCCCTGGTACTTAACAGTCCAACTACAAGGGCCTCCTTAAACTTCCTTGAAAACTCAATGTCACCCTTTTGGTTTCAGTGCTCTTTCATGTACCTAGAATGCCCATTGCTTCTGCCCCACTCTGTCCATTCCATCTGGACTCATTGCCACCCTCAATTCACTGTTGTGTCTGCCAGAAAAGCTCTTTACTTCCAAGCCTACCACTTGTCCGGGTGATTCCCACCTAGCCATTCTTCTGGGAAGTCCTTCCAGCTAGGTTTTGAGCTCGATGCTGTCTACTATCAACCATTTTTCAAAAAAAATTCTTTAGGGGGAGAATGAATTAGAATTTAATTAATATTATAAAATTGTTTAACATCTGCCTTTCCTGATAGTCTGTTGCTGGAGTGGCACACAGGTATTAGGATTTCGTAAAAATCTGTGGGATGAAAGAAAGTCTAATCTCTTCTAGTGGCATGAAGTTCTGCTGTGGTTATAGTGGGGCTTCTTGTTCTAGGACTTAAAATTATTTTAGTGCACAGTTTAAAGATTTTACTTTATTTTGCATGGTTTCTGGGTAGCAAATCATTAATTGACAATGGGTGAACATCTTGATTGATCTGAATTCAGAAAATTCTGTGACAAATATTTGCTCTAAAGGAAACATAGGCTAAAGGTTCTAAGTACTGAGGGGTAGTCCTTGATATAACGAGCTTATTTTAGTGCAAGGAAGTAATTTGGAATTCTCAAAATTCAGTATTTTATTAAAGTAGAACACTGTCAAGTGAAAAAGATAACTAAATGACTACATGACAACGAATCGAAAGCACATTTTCCTAAACTATAAGTAATTACTTATAAATAAGGGAAAACATTGTGGACATTAAACCACTCATCCTTCAAAGAGAAAGCCCGTCTAATAGGACTGAAAGTAGTCTACTGTTTCCTAACTCATGGTCTTTCTGCAGAAACATTAATTGGGGTTCTACTAAAATAATGAAGATTCCTTGGCCCTTACAATATTTTCTGAGTCATCTCTGGGGTGAGACTTGCTAACCTGCATTTTTTAACTTTTTATTTTAAAATAATTACAGACTTATAGGAAGTTGCAAAAATAGCACAAAGAGTCCGGTATACTCTTCAGCCAGCTTCCCCCTATGGTGACATTGTAATAAGCTGTATTGCAATATCCGAACCAGGAAAGTAACATTGGAACATTACTGTTAACTAGACCACAGACCTTATTTAGTTTTCACCATTTTTAAAACTTGCTTTCATTAGTATGTGTATAGCTCTATGCAGTTTTATCCCGTGTACAGATTCATGTATCTAGGATTTTAGCTTAAAGAACAAATGTCCTGAGAGGTGACATTTCCATGTCAGCATACACTGATATAATATTTTGCAAGTGTCTTCTAGGTTTGAAAAATTCTACTTCAATAACATTTTTCCATTCAAATATTTGTTTTGTTGTTCTTAAAGATCATGAACTCCTTCACCTTGGAGATGCCTGTACGGAAATGGAAGCGTTTAGATTTTATAAACCAGGATGTAACATTTGGGTGGTTCTCTGTGGTCATCAGTTTGGGAATCTGTGTTGACTTTCCATACTACATTCGAAATGTTCTGCAGATAACAAACATGTTTGTTTATCAACGTGAGCAGACTTGGGCAGGATTTTGATGTCACTGGGGCAAGGGCCCAACTGAATACTTACTCGTGCGTTCTAACTGAATCGCAGTTCATTTTTATTTCTTGCATAGAAATAGTCACTCTTTAAAATAACTTAGCGCATTGCAGAAGATGGTAATGACACTTTCCAGGCAATTAAAATCAACCCGAACAATATAGCTAGTGATCTAATCTGATGCCTGCTCCTCACTTGGTCTGGCCTCCTCCCTGAATGTAAAGCAGCCGAAAGTTGCTGATTACCAATTACTAATTCCAGTGAATATTCTGAAGGCTCTGGAATACAGATAAGGCATATTTGTACTAAAGTCGGGTGTGAGTGGTACTACCTCCCCCACCCTTGCCCATCCCCTTTGCCTACAAAAAATTTTACATTTGTCTATATTAGGCATTTTAAGTTATTTTCTCTACTACTTACTAGGGCATCTTTTTACTTTAAATAAAACCAGTCAATAGCTTTGTGCATAGGCTGTATGGTTTTGAAATTTCAGGCTTGTAGGCCAAAGATTCTCTCTCTTTCTCATTTGATTAGATAAAATTTTTCTCCTATGCAATGTAAAGATATACATGTTTCCACTTAGTATTAATTTATTGTACTATTATTTCAGCAATATTAGACAACAGTTGCCTCTATGGAATTGCTTCTGTAATATTTGGTGGCAATATTAGTTTTTAAAAAGAAAAAAAAAAGGGTCTCAATATGTGAATATCATGTGAATATCATGAAACAAACCACACATTCTCTGAAGATGCTTACAAGTGGAGGGTATATTTCCATATAATGGGAAAATCTAGAATATAGCCAATATCCCTTTTTAATCTAATAGTGTCATAATGGACTGTTCCTGTAAATATTTTTGTATTATGACTTGTTTGGAAAATATCTCTTGTCACTTTTCTAGAAATTATTTATGGCGTTTTTCTCCTGAATCTTGATTTTTCTGTCCTTCCATTTTTATAATCTGATTATTTTTGTCACCCTTCTTTCTACGCTACTTTGACTTCTAATAACCCACCGTCCCAATCATACATACATATTCTCACATGTGTGCCTGCACACGTGTGCACACACACATACATACAATGCAGAGACATAGCTTAGGATAGGGGATAGAATTAACTCCAAATCATAAAATTATAATGTAAGAAATATAGACATTTTATAAGCATTCAAGTAGAAAAGGTTAAAATTGAATGAAGTGGAGGCATTTTGGATTGTATATAGGACTAATTTACCCTTGTTACTTAAAGTCACTGTATTCCTTCTTCCTCCGCTTCTTGTTCCTCCTCCTCTTCATCTTCCTCTCCCCCTTCCTCTCCTTCTTTTCATTTTCTTGGTTTTCTTGCTTGCTTTAGGGTTATATTTTTGAATTGACTCTTCTGTACTGACCCATGATGGGCAAATGATCTTGTTGGTCTGTAATTGAAAATATTACATATATTTATTTGTTTATGTGTTTTTTGAGGGGAGGACAGGATGGGAAGGGGCTATCAAATTTATTGTTTGATACTTATAGAAAAATAACTTCAGAAAAGGATAAAACACATTTCAGCCCTGAAGTAGACTTCTTGCAAATATGGGGGCAACAATACCTTCCTTGGCCCTTTACATGGTGACTCACTCTTACCTTTAAGCAACCGGTTTTCCTTTCCTTTGACTCCGAGCTAGACTGTTAAATCTGAATGATAAAATGTGGCTGAAGTGGTGTTAATTGCGTATTTTGTGCCTCAGCCTTAAGAGCCCTGGGACCTTCCATTCTTGCATTCTGAGTCAGCCATGCAAAGAAGCCCAGGCAAGCCTCCTTGAGAATGGCAGGCCACATAGAGATAGCCAATAGCCAATAGCTGGCCAGTAGCCAAAAGTGGCAGTCAGTCATGTGAGTGAGGCCAACCAGTCCAAACTGAGCTATCAGATGACCTATGTTACATGAGTGACCCCAGGCAAAACTAGCAGACAGGCTGTTCCCCTGGTAGCTACCATTCTACTCTCTGCTTCTGTGAGTTTAGCTATTTTGTATTCCACATATAAGTGAGGTCATGTGGTATGATATTTGTCTGTGTCTGACATATTTCACTTAATAGAATGTCCTCCAGATTCATCCATGCTGTCACAAGTGACAGAATTTCCTTTTTTTTTTTTTTAAGGCCAAATAGTATTACATTGTTTATATATACTACATTTTATTAATCATCCATCATCGTTAGTAGACACTTAGGTTTATTTCATATTTTGGCTATTAAGAATAATGTTGCAGTAGACATGGGGGTGCAGATATCTATTCAGCTTACTAATTTTGTTTTCTTTGCATATGTATCCAGTAATGAGATTGCTGGATCATATGGTAGTTCTGTTTTTAATTTTTTGAGGAGCCTGCATGCTGTTTTCCATAATGGCTATATGAATTTACATTCCCATCAATAGCGTCCAAGTGTTCTTTACATCTTCTCCAACACTTATTACTTTTGTGTTTTTGATAATAGCCATTGCTAACCTGTGTGAGGTGATAGCTCATTGTGGTTTTACTTTGCATTTCTCTGATGATTGGTGATGCCGAAAACCTTTTCATATACCCGTTGGACATTTCTATGTCTTCCTTTGAGAAATGTCTATTCAGATCCTTTGCCCATTTTAAAATCAAATTATTTATTTTCTTGCTATTGAGTTGTTTGTATTCCTTATATATTTAAATACTAACCACTTACAGATGTATGGTTTGTAAATACTTTGTCTAGTCTGTGGATTGTCTCTTGCTCTCTGTTATTTCCTTGGCTATGCAGGAGCTTTTTAATTTGATGTAAACCCATTTATCTGTTTTCACTTTTGTTGCCTATGCTTTGGGATTATATGGGAAAAAATTATTGCCCAGTCCAAAGTCATGGAGTTTTCTCCTCTGTGTCTTTCTAGTAGTTCTGTGGTTTCAGGTCTTATGTTTAAATCTTTAATCCATTTTGAGTTGATTTTTGTATATGGTGTGAGATAAAGGTTTAATTTCATTCTTCTGCATGTGGATATCTAGTTGTACCAATACCACGTGTTGAAGAAACTGTGCTTTCTTAATTGTGTAGTCTTGGCAATTTTGTTGAAAATCAATTGACCATAGTTCGTGGCTTTATTTTTGGACTCTCTGTTCTGTTCCATTTGTCTGTGTGGTCTGTTTTTATGCCAGCACCATGCTGTTTTGATTGATATAGCTTTGTTGTATATTTTGAAGTTAGATAGTGTAATGCCTCCAGTTCATTTTGTTTCAGATTGCTTTAGCTATTCATGTTCTTTTGTGGTATCTTATAAATTTTAGTATTGTTTTTTCTATGTCTGTGAAAAAGGCCATTGAAATTTTGATAGGATTTGTATTGACTCTGTAGATTGCTTTGGATGCTATGGCCATCTTAACAATATTAATTCTTCTAATCTATGAGCACAGGGTATCTTTTCATTTATTTATATCTTCTTCAATTTCAAACACATTATGATAAAAACAGTACTTTTAAAAAATGTAAGTAACTGTTTAAAAATATGAGGTCTTATCTATTTTTTTGTTGTCTTATAAATGTAACAGTCTGCTTTTGATTTGGCAACAAACAATTCAAAACTCTCAGGGGCTTCTAACAACAAACATTACTCATCTGCATTGCTTGAGAGCTGAGAGTCAGCAATGGATCAACATGGCTCTTCCATGCTGTGCATTGATGTGTATCTGCTCTATGTGGCTTCTTATTTTGGGATCCAGGTTGAAGGTATAGTTCTGCAGCAGATACTGTGGTGCTCTATCCTGACCAACTATTTTAGGCCAACATAACTATCCACCATCTTTTTGGAATAGCAGCTATTCATGACTCACAGCTTTATCTCTCACTGGGAATTTCCCTTTGCCTTAGGGAACAGTGTCAACCACCTGTGCCTCCTCTTGGTGGTGGCCCTTGATCAATGACAGACTGTTGCAAGGGCACACAGACCTGGGTTGCCTTAATTTGGACAACTCTGAAGGCCCTTACAGCTGCAGGAGACCCTATAAGATCAACTGAGGCTTTAGTTACAACTACTTTAAGTTTTAGGGTCCCCTTTGCCTGTTTGTGGTTTTACTTCCTTATAGTTTCTTTCAAGAGCACTCCTAAATAAACCTTCTTCCTCTCATATTTTGTCTCTAAGGAGCCCAACTTAAGAAAGGCCCTTACCTGGGATATTGCAGACAGCACAAACCCAAGAGGCTTCTCTAAACCATGCAGTTGCTTTCAAAACTCTGGCTAGGACTGATCATATGTCAGGTTTTCTCACATTTCACTGGCCAGAAGTCGCAGGGCCAGTAAAGACATGAAGGTAAGTGAATGTTGATGAACAATAATATAACATATAGTCCTCCTCTTTTGTTCTCATACACACAAAATACACTCTTAGTCACACATACATAAATTAAATTCACCCACTTAACAAGAACTATACCTCAGAAGTCTTACCTAAACATGTCATCAGGCTAGAAGTATAAGGATTTTTTCCATAGTCTCCATATCTTATGGCAGAAGTGCAAAAAGCTAAACCAAAGCAGTAATAGTTCACTAAAGCTTCTACTAGGTCCTTGCAAATGTCTCATAGGCTAATAATCTATTGACAAATTGCATGGCCAAGGCAATGGGCAGAGACATTCCACATATATATCTGGGGTAAAGAATGAATATTTGTGAACTGGAATACAGTTTACCCATATGAATTAGCTATTGCCACAATAATTCTACATAGAAAAAATCCACAAAATTTCAACAACCTAGAAGGCAATGATTACGTGGCTTTCAATCTTTTCAGATTGGCTAGGGTGGCTCTGTTGGACTCAGTTGGGTTTGCTCACATTTTATGTCTCAGCTGGGAGTTGGCTCATCTAGGCTGGGATGGGTTGGGTGGTTTTGCTCAGTCTGCAGGTCTCTCTGGGTCGTTGTTTCCACGTGTCTAATGGTGAAACTAGTGCTGAAGGAGAACCTTCCTGGTGGAAAATTATTCTCATGCCAATTGCAGGAGTGCAAAAAGATAAGAGGAAACACCCAAGATCTCTTAAGATTTTGCTTTGCAACTGGAATGTTATCACTTCTGTCTCATACTGTTGGCTATAACAAGAAACATGACCACCCCCAAAGTCAAGGGTGGGGAACTATCCTCTGCCTCCTTAGGGAACTGCAGGGTCCCATGGCCAAGGGCATAGGTACAAGAAAGAGTGAAGAATTTTGGCCAATAATGCAATCTGCCACACCACCAAACCTCATATCCATTAAGCATCGTAAGTGCCCTCTAGTTTTTAGTTGCCTTTCAAATTAGAAACGGGAAATGTAAAATTTCACTTTATTGCCTATGAATGAATTATAAGTCTAATTGCTGCCTAAGTGACGGAGTCCTTTGTGAGGCCCAATAATACACGGAGGTGCGAAATATAATGAAAATTCTCAAGAGAATGTACAGTCCAATTGGAAGAACTGAGATATGTATTTGGAAATCTGGTAAGCAATATCAAAACTAGTAGTAATCTGTATGCTTCTTAATCCTGAGAAACTCTGTCTGTCACTTAATAGTTTCTGACCTTGGGCAAATTAATTGACTTCTCTAAATCTCAGTTTCTTCATCTGTAATGTTGGAACATTGGTTTTACTGTATAAATTTGTTGTAAGGAATACATGAGATAAGGCCAGGCCCTCAACAAAACTCAATATATGTTGCCTATTGATGTTTGCAGTTATATTAATTTTGTCTTTGTTATTCAGTATGTACAATTTACATATTAGTAGAATAATAGAAATATGTTGTATGCTGAAAGAAAGGAGAGTTGGGAAGAATTAAAGGAAATTCAGGTGACTGTAAAATAGAATGATCAAGGAAGGCTTTGTATGAATCAAGGATTGAGTTGAATCCTCCAGATATTGAGGTCTGGAAATCAAAGCACAGACTGTCTATCTAGTTGACAGAAACTGGCCTGTCATGTTCTTGAACCAATGAGTCATTTCCGTGCTTGTAGTTGAGAGTGTGTTTAAGGGCATATTCAGCGAACTGTAAATTGCAATAGTGAAAGACCTTGATTTGGGTGGAGTGTTCCTACTTGACTATTATTAGAGAATGGAGGTAGGTTTGAGGCCATGGCCTATTGTGAATTTAAAGTAATAGACTCAAGGGTGGGGGAATGGATCTACATAAAGTCTCTCTGTAAATGGCTTTTACCTTTAGTTCAAAAAATTCTTATAAAGCATAGCATGTTAGAATACATTTTACCAGTGAGATTAAAAAGATTCATAGATTGCCTCAGGTCAAATAACAGGTTAATGACCTAACCAGAAATGGAATCCATATTTCCCACGTCCATAAGCAGTATATTTTTCATTCTAGAGCAGCCTCTACTTAGAAGAAAAATTTATATAACTTTTAATGAAAACTGTTGCCTTCTCTTCCATAATGATTGGGAGTGAATTTTTCTGTTAATCTCAGACCCTAAGTTGGTCCCACTTTTCTCTACATTTATAGGATTTTATCTATAGGATTGAAATTGAGTTTATTTTCAGGACCTGAAAAATTTCCTATTCAGCTTAAAATGTTTTATTCCCTTCTTTTCAAGGGTTTCTCTCCTCTGCTTTTTTGGTCAGAGAGCCTTTGGCTGGCTCACTTTCCTTATCTCTCATATGAATCATTCGTTCTTTTTCCTCTCTTTTTTCCTCTGCATCTGGAAAGAGAGAAACATAGAAGCAAACAAAAACCTGTCATCAACCAGCTGTGCTTTCCTTTTCATTGCCCTACATTTATACCTGGAATCCTCTTAATGGTTTTCTTTACTTCTGTGAAAATTATACAGTCCTTTTTTAAGGTTCAACTTAATGTACTCTCTTCATCTCGATTTTGTTCTAGTTAGCCTTATCCAAAGATCTAGACCTATGTATCCAATTGTTTACGCTGTTATTCAGAAACTATTGGAAATCATCCCCTATCTCTAGGAGAGGATGATTCTTCCTTGCCCCTCTGAGGTTGGAAGGCTTGGTCAAGTGACTTGCTTTGGCCAATGCAATATGAACATTTCACATTTAGTCACTTCCTGTAGGGGCTTTGGCAGCCAGTACACGGTTTCTTGTGTCCCCATCTGAGTCTGTGGCTGTAGAAGCCGATGTTGAGATGAAGCTTCTGTGAGCCTGGGGCCGAGGACCTGCCATGAGCAGAACCTTCAGTAGACATGAAACATGAACATGAGAAGAGCTTCACTGTCTCCAGCACCAGAGGTTTTCACATTGTTGGTTACTACAGTGACCCTGGCTTATGCTGAGCGATGTACCACTTCACTTGCATGTTCCTGGCCCTTCAGCCTCAAATGTATAAAAGTGACCCTACCGACATCCTTGCCAAAGCTACTTCTCTACCAGTGTTCTACACACCCCCACCCACCCTAACCAGACAAGAGCACCATCACCAAATCAGTCGCTCAAGTCATGCACTTGGGATTTCTTCTTGACTTCTTCCTTTTGTTATAAAGCCCATATGGAGTTAATAATCATGTCTTCTCTGCCTCTGAAATATCTCCTGAAGTGGCCTACTTCTTTCCACCTTTAATAGTTCCAACATCTTCATCTAAACCACCATCATCATTTGTCTCAATTATTACAAAAACATCCAGTCTGGTTTCTCCTGTCTCCGTTATCCATTCCTGATGGCTTTGGTTATATTTATATACTGTAGCTACTGTTTTCTTTTAAATATGAAATCCTGCTTAAGTCCTTACAGAACTTCAGGGAATCTCAATTGACCCTAGGGTAAAGTCTAAATTTCTTGACATAGTTTATGAGGCCTTTATAATTTTACCCCTGTTGCTCTCTCTGGCCTTATCACGAGGAACTCATACCCTTGTTCCCTGATTCTTACCAATGACGGGTGTCTTCAGTTTCCTGAACATGCCTTTGTATATGCCGTGGCTGGAGTACACTTCCACCCCACCCCACCATACGCTTACATTCATATATTTACACTTACCTAGAAGCCATTACTTGGATTATTTCTACTCATCTTATAAATTTCAAATTAAATGACACTTCCTTGAGCAGATGGCATTCTTTTGCTCTACTTTTCGTTATCACTTATTACTCTTATTTAATATATATTTTCCAAATGAGCAGTATGAGGGCAAGAAACTTGTATTTCTTGCCTACCCGCAGTGCCTGGTGTAAAGTAGGCTCTCCCAAATATTGAACAAATTAGATAAAATCCACAAATAACCTACAAACCACACATGATCTTTCCCTGCTTGAATTCTTGTAACCCTTCATCTAGTTTAGATTTTTTAGCATCATTTAATGTGGATTAATTATGTGTTAAGTGTTCTGCTAACCGTTTAATCCTTACAACAAATGAACAGTGTAGCTCCCTTTCTTATGATGCTTATCATATTGCTTCCACATAGTTATCTATAGATTTTAAAAATATTTCCATGCCTAAATTTTAATGCTTTATTATGATAGCAGTTATGATACTATATTATAATTGCCTTTTATTTGCCTGTACACCTGTCTAAACTGTAAAATTTCTCTGAGTGCTGGTCACCTGTTCCTGCATGCTACCAGGATCTTACTAGGCATTCTATACATATTTAGTGAATAATCATATTTAAGACCACATTGAATGATTTTTATTATTATAAATTAATTGTAACCTGGTATGGTGGTTGCCTCAGGAAGTATTTGTTCACCAATTCTTTTATAGAATTAATATGAGTTGCTTACTCTATTAAGGGATATAGTGTAACTATAGAAATCACATTAACTTGAATTCAACTGTGAATGTATTGGCTATCTGTTGCTGTATGACAAACCATCCCAGAACGTAGTGGTTTAAAGCATTCATTTGTTGTTGTTGTTGTTGTTGTTGTTTACAATTCTGTGTGGGGTTGGGAATTTGAACAGAACTCTTCAAAGACATCTCATCTTTGATCCATACAGTGTTGGCTGGGGTGGCTTGACTCGGGCTGGAGAATCCAAGATGCCTTCACCCACACGATTGGTGCCTCAGCTGGGGAAGCTGGAATGGGTGGGACCTGGATGGTTTGCTGCCTCTCACTTGTCAACATCCACTAATCCAGGTTTGCTTTCCTTTCTTTTGCCTTCCGAGAGAAGGAAAATGAAAGCTGTAAGGCCTCTTAAGGTCTAAGCCTTGTACTAGCAGAGCATCACCTCTCCTACGTTCTCTTGGTTAAAGCATCTCACAAGGCTAGTCTAGGACCAAGAGTAGGGGACCCAGACTCTAGCTCTTGATGGGGAGAGGCAGCGTGAGGCACAGTATGAACGGAATTGTTGGATGCCATCCTGATAGTCTTCCACTCTGAGGGAACTACTTGGACCCACATATTTTCTAAACTTCCAGAAGTTTCCAAGATGCCCTTAATTGGTATGGTAGCAGAAAGTGTATTTTGTTACATCTGATGTCTTGTGATTTTCTGAAAGCGAATATGACTTGTAAAGCTTGAAGCAATTTTGAAAACTCCTGACCGACTTATCCATAATATTTTCTTCATTATTACTACATTTATTTTTAGTACTGCTAGATTTATCTAATTTTTATTATTAAGAACAATAAACAGAAATTAATCTTGATGAGTGAATTAGGATGAAAAGTGTCACCTGCAAAGATGGCTTTTAACGTTGTCAGCTTGTTTTAATAATGTTGTGATCATGTTTGATTGACTTTAAAATTTCCATATGCAAAGTACAAATCCCTGAAGAAGATACTCCCCAGGCCACAGTAATGCAAGTTAGCAAGAAGTTTTTTTCCTGTATGAGTGCTGCTCTAACTTCATCTGTTTTTAAAAATAAATGTGCTGATCGATATCATGAATAATTAAGTGAAAGGAGTTGTGGGATTTGGGGCTGTTTTCTTTTTAGTAATTGTAAATTCCATTTCACAAAGCCACAGCTCAGTAGCTAGGAGGAACAAAGTCTGGGTTACTCCTTATTCATAAAAAAAAAATCTGCCAGATAAAATGTAGTTCCAGAAAGATTTTTGCTTAGGAAAGATTTTTGCTTAGAGTGTAGAGATTTTTCACATGTATTAAATCATGTGAAGAGGTTTATATATCTAATGAAATCATTAGTCTAAGGATAGTGATACCCTGTTTCTTCCTGAAATGATTATAAAGTATGGTTTTCTGTTTTAGGACCAAACCTAGTATAAGTCTGATTTAGAGAAGCTTGTGCACCATCAATATGCATTGATAGATTTTTTTTTTTTTATGTCAGACCTGTGAACTGATGAGGAGTGAATGGAGCCTCCCTCACCCTTCTCATTAAGTCAGAGCCTTAAAATTTTATGTAAATGGAATGGATGGTGTGTTTAAATTGCCAGCTTCTCCTGTGAGTGTCCTTAGGAGGATGGGAAGGGATCCAGTGGAATTTCAAGGCACCATTATTCATGCTGCACTCAAAGGAAAAGGGATTACTCCCAGGTCCTTTGCTACCCTTACAGCACATATTGGTGCCATGTTGAAGACATTGAACCTCTGCCTCTTAAACCGTAGTATCCTCTAATGACAGAATTATACCATTTTCAGCTTGAAGGACACTTGGTTCTCAAGTCCATTTGACTCTTTGATTTTACATTCATTGATTTGCTCAGGGCAGGGATCCACTGATTTCAATTTTGATAATACATTGTAGGGTGTTTTTTTTTTTTTTTCGTATACATTGTTTAATACTTTTCTGAAATAGGAAATATGGTTTTGAATATTTAACCCCAGTACTGTGTGTTTAATAGTAGAAGGGACTGGTGGAATTATTCATTAGCAAACAACCCTACAGCCGAGCAAGCTCGCATGATGTCCACGAGGAAGGGTACAGCAGCCCTGATGTTTGCAGCCTATTTAGGGTCTGCCTGTTTCTCAGCTCTTCTCCATCTCTTCACTGGGCATGTGGCTAGGAGAGTAAAACGCTCCCTTTGGAGTTTTATCTCTTGTCTTTCATGCTCCCTTGGTCTTTTATTTCCTCTCTGTCCTTCATTCAAGTCTCATCTTTTTCTACACCTCCAGAGAATGAATTGTCACTCTGTCCCAGGTTACTCCATTCTAATATGGCTTGGAGGTGGAAGGGTATTGGAAGAAGAGATATATACTTGATATTTCTCTGCTATTAGAATTTCCAAGTCAATGAGATATCTCTCACTGTCAACATGGGCTTCCTCTTAGCAGATTCTACAATGATAGTAGCAGCAACTAATGTTGATCCCATTCTAAGGACAGTTCCAACCAGGAAATAGGCCTGAGGTAAGGTTTTTATACAGTTTCACCCTCCTAGCTATATAGTCTGGGAAAGTTAAACTTAGAGAGCTTCAGTTTCCTCATCCATACAATCAACTTGTCATGATTTTTGTGAAATTAGAAAGAACAGTTTCTGGCACAGAGGCACTTGATCATTGTTAGTTATAATTATTCTACTCAAACAAGAATATTATATTTTTCACATTAATAAAAACATTTTCCCTCCTTGTGAGAATGTAGACATTATAGCACCATTAAGAACTCTAGGCAAGTATGGTATATTTTTGGAAATTTAAAGTCACATGTAATAGTCTTCTTTCAACCTTCCACATCTATCCATTGTTCTTTGATGTTTGTAAGCAAATCACCTTTGTACCAGAAGTTGTTATGAAACAAAAGAGAAGAGGGAATTTCTATCCTTTCAGCCACTTACATGCCTTGAAATTTTAGAGAGAGATGATTCAGGAGCCTCTGAGATGAAACTGTCACAAAGCTAATGTATTATTTATGTCAAACCACAAAAAAGTCATTAATTAGCCACAATGCATTATAGACTCCTTGTCATAAATTGTTCTAAAGTGAAAACAAATTTGCCAAGCTATAAAACTCTCAGTTAATTTGCTAGTCAGAATTTGTGTGACATCTTCTAAAATCAAAACAAAACAAAAACTCAGCATCCAATAATATATAAATTAAAATATTGAGTCAATTTGCATATTAATTTGCATTTTACAAAGCTAAGTTTATTTTAAAGCTTTATTCATACCTAGAACATACTAGGTACTCAATAGCTGCTAGTTTTATGAAGTAATTGAAGGTAACAATTGTTGGCTTAGTAAATTTCACTTATTTTCATTGTGTAAACTTGCCAAAAAAGAGATTTCCTAGAAAGAATTTATAATCCATGAGACACATAAAATCCAGAGTTTTGTTTAAGGTTTTTTAAAAAAATTAGTAAGAACAATAGACGTTAATCTTCACTTCGATGTGACCCACGGTCAATTCCTGGGAAGGAAATTCCTATTGTGATCCTGAGTGATACCCTCATTTTCCTTCAGGAAAACTGACCCAGAATATCAGTCTTCACAGCCAGGCCACATAGGACAGCCATTTCCTAAAGCCTGAGGGATTAGAGCAAGTGTTTGTGTTACTTTCTTTGATTTCTTAAGGTAAGAATCATTGGATACTCTGTGTGTGTGTGTGTGTGTGTGTGTGTGTGTGCATGATTGGTTTTCTTCTTTTTGCCAAGTGATTTTTTTTGGAGTAGATGTATTGTTTTACAGTTTTGAGTCTAATTTGAAAGCCCTGTCTACAGGGATCAACACTTCTCATCATGTTCTCCATTGCAATCAGTAACCAATGACCTGAAGGTCCTTCCTGTCGCCCTCCCTTATACCACTGAGCTTCCAGAGCAGGTAGCCTACACCGGCCCCCTGCATTTCTTTTTCTCTCTCTCGGTGTTGGTGGCCTCCAGTTTGCCTTCTGCTCTGGCCACCATAAAAGCACCATTCCTGAAGGTCACAGGCAGCTTCTTATTGTCAAGTTCTGTGGCTGAGTCCCGGTCCTTGTTCTTTCTGAGCTCTCAGTGGTATGTGCTTGTGCTCTCTGCCACCATGTTACCTCTTGAGACTTTCATATCACTGGCTGTGTGGAGTTTTTTTATGTCTCTTCAGTGGCTGCTCCAGCTGACTGTTTCTTACCCTTCTTCCCTTGCTCGATGACGTTTTCTGAGCCCCAGCTTGGACTGCCTTTTCTTTTCTGTCTCTTTCCCTGTTAGGGAGTCCATCCTCTCTGCAGCTCTGGTACTTCTGTGTCCTGATTATGTATCACCCGTCTTCTTTGTGCTGAGTCCCAAATTGCCAACTGCCCTCCATCCACCATTTCCATCTGAATGTCTTGCTCTTGATTTCCACTTGAATATATGTCTGAACCTGAACTCATCCTTCTCCCCAGACATGGTTTCTTGCCTTATACTTCCCTGTTTCTGTCTCAGGACCATCTTTCTGCCCTATCAGGGAACCCAGAAACCTTGGAGTGGCTGTTGATTCTTTCCTCACCTCCCCAGCCCAGTCACTTATCACGATGGAGTCATCTTTGCACTGTTCCTCAGCTCCGTCTTTCCCTGCCTTTAGGTTTTTATTATCTCATTACAGTGACCGCAGCTGCCACCTCCCTGGTTTCTTCTCTCCCTGGATTGCCCTACGTGATACCGTATGAATTATCTTAGAACACAGCTGTCTTCACACCACTTTGTCACTGCAAAACCGATAGCTTCCTACAACTTGCAGGGAAATGTAAAAAAATAATGCTGCCAACCTGGCATTCAAGGCTTCCCACATTTCTACAACGCTATTCTTAGAGTCAGTGCTTCTCAAACTTCTTCTGTATAACTAATAATTTGTAACATCCCTTTATATACTAACATGAAATAAGTAGAATATGTAACAAACTTACTCACATGATTTCAGAAAAACCAACATAAGGCCCTATGCATAACAAAAAAAAAAAAAGAAAGAAATACAAGGAAATTAATTCATAATATGATCTGTTTTAATCTGTAAATGATTAGCTGTGACTATGCTGGAATCTAAGATGAGGTTGCCAATGCTTGCATCTGCTTTTGATAATTAAGCTTGGATTTCAGAGAAATAAGACAGTAGTCAACTAAATATTTGAGTCATTTTTCTTCATATTTGACATTTAAAATGATAGCTAAGGATGTACATTTGCATATATTTATGGCATCACAGTGAATGTGATGGCTACTGCCACAGACCAATACAACTGAGTCAAGTTGTTAACTGAATTCCCATTGGAGATGTAGTTGCAACTAGTGATGTGGTTTCTGATACAGTGGACAACTCTTGGTTACATCTGACCTTTACAAATTCAGTCTTCCATTGACTTGCATAGGAGTTGCATCTTTATGTATTAAGACAAAGCAAATAATTAATTATAAGTCAGATAACAATAAATAAGTTTTTTTCTCTTACATGATCATCTCATTGGAAAGCCATAGGGAAATTGTAGGACATCCAGCTTCCATGGCCTGTGTTCTCTGAAGACCCTGGTATTCCTCAATCAATGAGTCAACAAAAATGCCTCTGTGTGTTTTCCAAAGGCTTGTGAGCTCCAAGAGCCACTGTGCTGAGTACGGCTCAGGCATCCCTGTCTCCATGTTGTCCATTCACCTTTTCCTGTGTGTTCCCTTCCCTTCCTTGGGAAAGTCCTCAACTGTCCTTCTCCAGCTCACACCCTTATCTTGACTTAAAGCTTATAGTTTGGTCCATTGTCCGCTTAAAAGTATCTTATGGTAATTTGGTGTCTATGTTATAGTTGTATTATGCTTGCTTTTTACACATGAATATGGTCCCTTTTATTGGAAAGTATAATTTTGGTTGCAAATGTTAGATATCCAAGTCAAACTGACTCAAGCCTCTAAGCTTCAGTACCCCCAAATGTGTTATCTTTCTTTACTGAAAAGTTCAGGGTAGATATCACTGGGCAGAGCAAAGTTTAACAGTGATTAATGGATACTTGTGCCTGGGTCTCTTTGCTCATGTATCCATCAGGCAGACTTAGTCCTCAAAATCACTATAGTTTAATCCAACTAAAGCTTATGTCTTCTTCATACTACATATACAACATAGGTGGCAGGTGGAATCTGTCCATTCTTGTTACACAGAGACCCAATTTGATGGAAACACATTTAATGTGTGCCTCCACCCTTGTAATGATGCAAAAAAGGGAATATGATAAATTGTGCAGTTATTTTCAAACTTCTGCCCAGAAGAGACACCAGTCAATTCTACTCATATCTCATTGACCAAAAACAGTCTCATGGCCATACCTGTGTTCAAAGGTGGATGTAGTCTTATCCAGTGCCCGAATGATATTTGTAAACAAATAAGCCCTGATGCTGAACTCAATTGGGCTTCCTTTGTGTCAGCATTATCTGCCTATACTTCTGCCCTCGAGTTTAATCTTATGTTTTTAATGCTTTTTTATTCCCCTGTGGAAAGAGAGATCATTTTTCTTACTAATAGATACCAAGTTCTGAAGGTATCTTTTTTTTTTGGCTGAGTCTGGGCCATGTAGATCTTTGAGAGAACAAGGAGAGATGAAAAAGCCCCAGCTGAATTATATGGAGTGAGAGTAGCTGGGAGGGGAATTTCATCAGTCTGGTCAAGGCAGAGTAGATGCTAGGCAAACACACTTTCTTAGATTAATGTCCTGGGTATTGTGTCTTGCTTGAGTTGTTGCCTTATTCGTGCATTCATTTGCAGTAATATTTTTAGGTAACCTGTATATAGTAGTTATTACAGTATCTATCAGGCATTTTCCAAGTGCCTTATGTATATGAATTCATTGAATCCCACAACCATTCCGTGACCTGGATACTAGTATTAACCCCTGTGATTAGATGGGAAAACTGAAGCTCACGGAGGTGAAATGACTAAACCAATGTCTCAAAAGTCTCAAAGCTCTAGACAGTTCTGTAGCAGGGATTTGAACCCAGCCGGTCCAACTCTGTGCTCAGTTACCATAATTATTTATCACTTGATCTAGTTTCTTAATAAGTTTTACCTCAGACTGCGTAGTATTTCCCTCATTGTTAATGCAGGTGGAAAGACAGATAAAGGGGTGTTAATTCTACTAGACGAAGGGGAGTGTTTCTGATAGTCAATCCAGGTATAGAAGTTAATGGGGCATATATATTTCAGCACTTTCCCTCCACTCTCACTTTATTAATGACTTTTATATGTTTTCCCGATTAAATATTCATTACATGTTTAGTTAGAAACCGGAGGAACAAATATTTTGATAAGTGGTTTTCTTAGGTTTGGAATCTCTATAGAGAAATCATTGCCGGAGGCTACACGCCCTGCTTTGTTTGCTATCTTGTCCTGTGCCAGCCAAGATAAGGATATTTTGCTTTTCTTTGTAGTTTGAAGACATCTAGCAGCTTGTCACAACTTCCAAAATCTTTGAGGAAATGAAGTCTGAATGCCAAGACAGTAATTTTACCATTATCCCAGTGGGTTGGTATTCTACTTGATACATTGTAATTTTAACAAGGAAGTTACAAGAAAAGAATTTCATACTGTGCCTCTGTGGAAAGGTGAAATAAAATAGAATGCAATTCCCATTTGTTCTTCTGTAGCTCATTTTGACCGCTAAGAAAACTGTCTTAAATGGGCATGAATAGATCTCTTTTAATCTGTTTTTATCCAACATTAAAATCCATTTTTAGCTTTATTATTTGAAATAGAAAAATCATTAGATTTTAAAGACAGCCATTTGGTATTTTAAATGATAGATATAAAAGGTTTTGTAAAATTAAGTAACCTGAGGTTTAATTTTACAGTGTGCCTTAAAATGAACCTGTACTTAATCTTTAATGATCATGTTATAATTGTATTTAATTTTTTGGTATTTGGTCCTACAAAAGACCAATATTAGTCTATAAGAGATTTTGGGTGAAATACAAATTTAAAATTTAATTCAGTTCATTATACTATAAAAGATGGGCAATTACTTATAGTGCTTTATTTTTCCAAAATCTGATTTGAAAATGAGAAATCTAATGCAATTTAAGCTCACAAATGTCAATAAATGATTAATTCCGTAGTTTGCAAGGACTTGGTTCTCACAGTTATTTTACAGAAAATCCATAGAGTTTGGACTTACATAGTTATTCTTTAACATTTAAAATAATAAGAATTCGATACTCCAACTTCTGTTTCGATCATACTTTAAGCAGCACAGAATTTATAACTTAATTTGTGATTCTCCCAGTAACTCTAGCTTGGCTTCATTTGCACATGTCCACACTTGTGACTTATGGATACTGACCCATCAGAATCCTTAAATCTAATGACTCTCTGTGCAGTAAAAATCTCAGCTATGATATTTCATTAAACCTAGATGTGCCACTTCTACTTTCCTGCTTTCAAAAGGAATTATAAAAGGGGAAACACTCCTTGTGTTAGTTATCTAATTGGTTAAATTAGAAAGGGACAAAGAAGAAAGGCCCTCTTTCTTCCTTCTGGAATTTGGATTTTGTGTAAAGATTTAATGGCTGATCTAGTGCAACCATCTTGCAGTCATGAGGGGATTAGCTAATTTGGTGAGGCTGTCAGGATGGAAGATGAGAGGAACCTGGGTTGTTAATGATAAGGTTAAAATCCTGGCTCTACTCTGCATCTGCCTTGCATCTTGGAGTATGGCACCTCTCTAAGCCCCAGTTTCCTCAATTGTCAAATGCTAGTGATAATAGCATCTATTTAGTAGTCATGTTGTAAGGATCATATGCAATAACATGTAGAAGTGCAATGTAGCAGTTCAAACCTTTTGAGAAACAAAATTATGGACATAACGTTTTTCTATATATTATCTTATCTGGGTGACAACAACTGTGTAAGGAGTCAAAGACAAAGCTATGTAAAGTGTCACATTTTGTTGTAAAAATGAAATACAAAATTCACTGTGTTGTAAAAGATATAAATAAAAAAAATGTATGTTTCATGTCACCGTCCAGCCCTAAGACATGTTGGATGTAGGTTTTAGCAATATTTTTATTAACATTAGCTTTACTGTGATTACCATTAATATTATCAATATGTTTTCTCCTGTACTATGATGTTGCCAAAGTGTTTATGTAGGTAAGTGGTAGGTGTTATTACCTCCATTTTTCCAGGTGAAAATGTTGAGGCTAGAAAAGATAAGTTCCTTGGTTAAAAAGTTGCATACATTTTGGGATAAGAACCAGGGACAACAGTGGAGATTAAAAGTGAGATCTGTCTATCTGCAAAGCCTGTGCTTGGAACAACTGCGATTATTGTCTCTTACCGGATCCTAAATGATGGATAGAAATGGAAATAAATAGTAAAAATAGCCAAAGCAAGTCTGTGCTTCAAATGTATAATCTTCTCTAATAGGCATTTTTCATTTTTAAAAAGTAAAGTATAATTAATGTGTAACCTAATGCACAGATCACGTGTTGCCTTTGATACATTTTGACAATTGATTACACTCAGGTAGCTACAAAAATGGGTACCCACCCACAAAAACATATGGAAGACTTCTATTCCCCCAGCAATTTCCATCACGGTTTTTTCCAGTCAATTCTGTTCCCCCCCCCCACTTCCCCCTCCTCCAAGGCAGCCACTGCTAATTCCTACTGCAGAGTTTTGCCTGTTCTCAGACTTCATACAAATAGAAACATAATATATATATATATTCTTTAGAGTCTGGCTGTTTTTGCCTAATATCGTATTTTTTAGATTTATCTAGGTGTTGTTACATGTATTGGTAGTTGTTTTTTAAATTTTATTTTAATTACTAAAAGCTATTCTACTTTAGGGGTAGACAACAAATTATTCTCTCATCTGCTGATGGACATTTGGCTTGTTTTCCACTCTCGGGTTATTATTGTTTGAACTGTGTTTGCTTAGATTCTGTATTTGTCTATTTGCCATCCCTCAATTACAGGGCCAGACTTTCAGCTAAAGTCGTTTACATCTAACCCGTGATCCAGAGCCCTTTAACCTCCTCTTTAACCTACCTCTCACACACTAAGCCCGTGTTTCCCCTGCCCTAAATCTCCCCCTGGTCCAGCTACCAGACAGCTAGGACAGCGCCTATGCCCCAGGGCCCATAGGAATTACCCAGGCTAGCCAATCCTGAACTGTTTTCCTTGCTGTGCCTCTGCCTCTGCTTCCTGGCCAACTCTGGTGCTTCCCTGTGTGGCCCTGTGTGGCGTGCTGTGCCCCTGTCTTTTGGGAAATGTAAATAATGCCTCTTCTTTCTGTGGCACTAGCCTCTCCATGTCATCACTCAGTCACTTCCATAAATTACAATGCCACAGGTACACATTAGACAATTGTAAATAAAGATTATGTAAACATTTGTGTACCAGTCATTTGGTGGATATGTTTTTCTCTCCGGCAAATGTCACAGGTGCACGCGCGCGTACACACACACACACACACACATACACGATACTTACTCGCAGTTGGTTGTACCATTTTACGTTCCCACCAGCAAAGCTGAGGAATTCTTATTACTACCTTCTTTGCTAATATTTGCCAGTCTTTTTGGTTTTAGCCATTCTACTAAATGAGTAAGTGTATCCTACTGTGGTTTTAATTTGCATGACTAATGCTGTTAAGCCTCTCTTCTTTTGCTAATTTATCATTTATGTATCTTTTGGGAAGTGTTTGTTCAGGTCTATTGCCCATTTTTATAGGGCTTTTTATCTTTCATCATTTACTTATATGTGTATTCAGCATAAAAGTGTACTAATATTTTTCCTATTAATTTTCTTAATGATATTTTTATAAGAAGAAATTTTTAATTTTGAAGAAATCTAGTTTACCATTTTTTAATTTTTGAAATTAGCATTTTGCTTATCCTGCCATAATCATGAAAATATTCTCCTACATATTCTTCTGGAAGATTTATGACTTGCTGGTTTATGCGTAGATCTATGATCCATGTCAAATAAATGTGTGTGGAGTAAAAAAGATTGAGGATAATTTTTAAAATATACATATCCATTTTTTCAGCAACATTTATTAAAAAAAACTTTTCTCCCTATGAATTGCCTTGGTGCCTTGTTTAAAAAACTATGACTTAATATATGGGTCTGTTTTTGAACTTTTTATTTTATTCTTTTATGTTGATCTATTTGTCTATCTTTTTGCAAATTCTACACTGTAATTGTTGTAGGTTCCAATCAGTCAGTGTAAGTCTTTCAAATTTGTTCTTTCAGTTTGTTTTCGGTCTTCTAGATCCTTTGAAGTTCCATATAAATTTTAGAATTATTGTATCTCTTTCTTCTATTGGGATTTTGAAGGGAATTGCATTGAAACTATAAGGCAATTTGGAGAGAATGGACATCTTAACAAAATTGAATCTTTCAATCAATGAGCATAGCATCTCTCTCCATTTATTTAGGTCATCTTTAATTTATCTTAGCAATGTTTGTGATTTTCAGTGTAGGCGTGTTGCATATATTTGTTAGATTTATTCCGGGGTATTTGATGTTTTTATATGCTAATGTAGGTATGCTTTTAAAATGTTCATTTTCTATTTTTTTCATTATTATATTTGGAAATACAAGTGATTTTAGTGTATTGACCTTGTTGTATTCTGTGACATTGCTAGTTCATAGTATAATTCAAGTAGTTTTTTTCTTTTGAGGATGTTATGGGTTTTTTAAATATATAATCCATTATCTATAAATAATGACAGTTTTACATCTTTTATTTTTCCATCTGAATGTTTCTTATTTTCTTTGCTTGACTTACTACACTGTCTAGGACCTTCCATACAGTGGTGAGAAGAAGCAGTGAAAACGGATATCCTTGCCTTCTTCCTGATGGTAGACCAAAAGAGTTTAATTTTCACATTAAGAATGATGTTAGCTGTAGGTTTGTTGTTGATACTTTTTATCATGTTGAGGCAGTTCATTTCCATTTCTACTTTGCTGAGAACTTTTTCTTAAAGATGATTGCTTTTGTCTTAATCATTTTCTTCCATCTATTGAGATGATTTTTTTTTCTCTTTTATTTTGTTAACGTGGCAAATTACACTGATATTTTGAATGTTAAACCAAACTTATTTTGGAATAAGCCCATTTTTAAATATATTGATGTGTTTGATTTGCTGATATTTTTAAGGATTGTGTATATTTAGGACTTAAAAGGACTTTAAAATTTTTTCTTGAGAAAATATGGATCTGTAAATTTCCCTTCTTGTGATATTTGTTAGATTTTTGTTAACATCCTAATGCTGGCCTCAGCATAAGTTAGGAAGTATTCCTTCTTCCTTTATATTTTGAGAGAGTTTTTTTAAGATTGGTATTATTTTCTTAATGTTGGAATTCACCAATAAAGCCTCTGGCCAAAAGCTTTCTTTATGATGTGAACTAAAATAAAATTTTAAGGCTCACCCTCCCCACTACCACCTGCTGACTGAATGGACCCCCTTATGGCCAAAGGAATATCCTAAAACTAAATTGCCTACCAGGAGGAGGGAGGTCAGACATGCCTCATCATGCCCCCCTCCCTTCTTGGGGACATCCTTTGTAACCCATTAACAGGCCTAAGGGTATGCAAGACAAACCTACAGGTCCTCAATTTACACAGCAAATCTGTGTCGGTGGCTTATTTCTGATTAACAGCTCCTTATGTTAAAATATTCCAAGCCTTTAGACAAAGTTTCACGTCTTTGACCAATTACAAGTCAAAGACTCTTTAAACCCTCCTATAACCTGCAACACCGCCCCCTCCTTGTAGATGGCCCACCTTTTCAGGCCAAACCAATGTATGCCTCCCATGTATTGATTTGTGACTTCACCTGTAACCCCTGTCTCCCTGAAATGTATAAAACCACACTGTAACCCAACCATAGTGAGTCCACTTGCTCAAGACTTCTTGAGCGTGGCTCTGGGTCATGGTCCTCAAATTTGACTCAGAATAAACCTCTTTCAAAGATTTCAGAATTTGGATTTTCCCGTCCACAATGGGAAGGGTTTTGATTGCAAGTTCAATTTCTTTAATAGATAAGGTTTTATTTTGATTTTTTACTTTACCTAACATCAATTGTGGTAATTTGTGTCTTTGAAGTAATTTGTTGTTTACATCAAATATACTGAATTGATTGGCATAAACTTGTTCACAATGTCCTCCCTTATTTTCATTTTACTATATGTAACAGCTATTGTAATGTTGCCCTTTGTTTCTGCTGTTGGATTTTGCATTTTCCCTTTCTCCTTTTTCCCCTTAGCAGTATTGCTAGTGATTTACCAATTTTACTAATATAGTCAAAGAAACAGTATTTCACTGTGTTGATTTTCCCTATTATTTTTCCTTTCAAATTTTTATCGGTTTATGCTCTTTTGAAAAATGTTTTCTTTGTAACATTTGTTTTGAGTTTTTGTTTGCTTCTCTATCTTGGCTTTTTAAAGTGGGATCTCTGATCTTTCACATGTTAAGCCTTCCTTCCTTTTTATTAAGAGTTAAAACTGTATTTTTCTTTAACAAGTGTTTCCACTGCACAACACACAATTTTTATATGTTGTGTTTTTGTTATTGATTTAAAAATCTTTTCTACTTTATCTTTAATTTCCAATTTAACCCTTGGGTTATTTAGAAGTATGTGGTTTAATTTTCTAATGTTTGTGGATTTATCAATTTATCCTTGTTTTTAATTTCTAATTTAATTCATTTATTATCCGATAATATACTATTTATTATTTCAATTCTTTGATGTTTAAAAAAATTGTTTTGTAGAGCAAAATATGGTCTGTCATGGTGAATGTTCTAAGTGTACTTAGAAAGAGTGTATGTATGTTCTGGTGGTGTTAGTTTGGTGCTCTATAAATGCCAGTAGGTCCCACTGGTTGATTCCATTTTTCAAATCTTTTGTGTCTGCTGTTTTTTTGGCGGGGTGGGGTGGGGTTAGGTGGACAGGATTTGGCTGTTTTATCCATAACTGAGAGAGTGCTTTTAAAGTCTTCAACTGTTATTGTGGATTTTTCAATCTGTCTCTTTAGATCTGTCAGTTTGTGTTTCCTGTATTCTGAAACTCTGTTTTTAGGTGCTACACATTCAGGATTATTTTCTCTTCCATAATAATATGATCCTTTTATCATTATGGGATGGACTTTTTATTTTTTACAGTCTTTGTCTTGAAGTCCACG
This sequence comes from Eulemur rufifrons, assembly GCF_041146395.1. Classification (NCBI taxonomy): domain Eukaryota; kingdom Metazoa; phylum Chordata; class Mammalia; order Primates; family Lemuridae; genus Eulemur; species Eulemur rufifrons. The sequence continues at coordinate 178,543,514 of NC_090989.1, read as the reverse complement.
TTATCTAATATTGTTATATAACACTAGCTTTTTATATTAAGAGTTTGTGTGCTGAATTTTTTTTTTTTTACCTCTTTACTTTCAAGCCATCTGTCACCCATATTTAAAGTATATTTCTTGTAAAGGGCATACAGTTGCTTCTTTTTTATTCAGTCTTATAGTCTCTGCCTTTTTAATTTTTTTTTCTTCACCTTATCTCACCTTGGGTAAGTCTCTGCCTTTTCATTGCAGCAGATACTCTCTTTACATTTAATGCAGTTGTTGATATGTGAAGGTATGCATATCATGTATTGGTCTTAAACATGGAACAACGAATGTGTCATTTAACTTAGCCTGTCTTGCAGTATTTCAGGGAACCTGATTTCATATTAACTCACTGACAAAAGTGATGCATTACATCACTTGATCCCTATTGAGGAAAGGGCACATTTACAGGATTTTGAAATTAAAGCTAGTTAAAGCTTTTATGTCTTTTGCAACTAGTGATTACAGCCCTATAAATTTGTCACCTTTCCTAAGTCCTTTCCAGAACACATGAAAAATGTAGGAAGTCATGAGACCCTTTATGTCACTTAGCCTTTCCAGAACATGCCACTTTAGCCAACTATAAATTGTTAATGATTCCTAACTTTGGGATGGAATACTCTGAGGGTTAACGAATGTGCTTGTAAATGAACTTGCAAAATGGACTTGTAAAGAACAGATGTCTGTATTCTGCTGTGTGGAAGAAAAGTCCTCTTATTTAACTCTAGCTGACCTGGCAGTATTCACAGAACCTGATTTTGCTTTTAACTCGCTAACAAAAGTGATGCATTACATGAAAATCTCCTTAAATTGTGTGTTATTTGTAATTTTTAAAATTAATTTCCAGCAATGGAGAAACCCCAGACTGTGGCATCTGGCAGTAAGTTGCTGGATTTTATTTATGTATGTTTTCCTGTAATATTTTTATAGTTTCAACTTTTAAAAAAAATTTATAACCAGAGTTTGGTTAAGGGGTTATTTAATCTTCTACCTCTGTTGATAACTTACTGAACAAAAGTGTGGATAATCATTTAATCTTTCTTTAATAGGAAGCTGATAAATAGCATCAATTTGACCTTGTAAGGAAGTTGATATTTTCAGTGTTTAATTTGCAAATTGGCAAGGATTTATTAAAAAATTATTTCAATGAAAATATGGCACATTTAAACTACATATATCTCTCTTTTTAAATTTCAAATGAAACTTCTATGGGTTAGACATTCACTTGTTCATTCGACAAATATGTACGGAATGCCTGCTTTGTGCCAGGCACATTCAAGATTCTGCAGACTGCATATGTTTCAGTAATGTAATTAATATTAAAATATCTAATCATGGATTTCTGTCGGTAGCATCCATCATAAGTTCAAGATAAAACTTTTGGCTAAAATTAATGTTAGTATGTGACTCAGTCTTTAGCTTTTGCCCATATTATAATGATTATTTTTTGAAATATTCAACCTTCTTTCATTTTAAAGAAAGGTGATAGGTTACAAATGCTACTAATCAAGAATGGATATGGCATTTCTCTTTTGGGTGAGTGAGAACATATGGATGTTACTGGGAAGGAGTGATCATGAATAATTTAGAATAGCTCGAGATCTTGTGTGGTAGTAAAAATGAAATATGCATTGGTTAAATGAGAGAGAACCATGCTATTTGGGTTTGAGGTCATTTCAGTAACATACACGTACTCTAATTCTTTTTCTTGTTCCCCACTCCTGAAAAAGTATAATAGAATAAGTAATGCTGTGTAGCCAATTGAGGAATGAAACCAGACACATTGTAATGCAATCACTTGGGAAGTTTAAACAGTTAGAAATCATAACTTCCAAGAAAGAAATTGCTGATATCACTTGGATTAACGATCTGTTTTAGTGAAATATCTCTTCATTTTTATAGTGCATGGAAGCATTTGATACCCATTCGATATTGGTTTATCCATTCATCTAAAACATCTTTGGCTCGGCTCCCTGAATGGCATTTTCCCTAAATTTAGGTCGTGATGACTTGACTTTGTGTTCTGGGTGTAGTAACTGGATCTTTCTCCAGGGAGAGGTGTGTGTTTTATTTTCCTTTTTGAATGAAGCACAGAAACAGTAAACTCCAGGGAGTTTATTTACATTACTCTCAGGTAGAGTAAGAAGAATGCTTACCATCTTACCACTGCCTCTTGTTAGGAGGCTAAGGTTACTCACTAATATTCTACAAGAATTGATGGTTAATTGGAGAAGTAGTAAAATAAGTTTTTAAGTGAAAGTTTAAGCCCAGAAAATAAAACATATTCTGTGTTTCTAGTAGGGAGGTAGAATTTAAGACTTTATTAGAATTTATTTTTGTAAAAAAAATGCACTTGTTAAAAAAAAAGTATATAGGAATACTTTTTACATTTCTAAGTAGGAAAAAAAAATCATTAAGCATCAGGAGATTTTTTTTTCTTTTCTTTTACCTAGTATAAATTTAAAATTAAAATGTGAGACACACAGAGACCTTTCCAAAGAATAGATACAATTTAAGGGCATTTTTTTAATAGAAAAAGCGTGATCACTCTGATTTTTATCTCAGCCATTTGAATAGAAGTTCTTTTCTAGTTTACATATAAATGATTAATGTAATTTCAATTCTTATTGATTTATGAAATTTTTTTCCTTGCTTGTGGCTAGGTTAAGAATTATTTTTTTCCTCCACTGAAGAAATTGTATGCACTCTGGTCTAGTTTTGGGAATGAATTTCTGTTGTTCCATTTTAACTTGACATATTATCTATAACATTGAATATTTTTTTTTCCTTGAGTGGGAAGGAAGAGACTATGGAGATTAGCTGTCCACCTTCTTTTGTTTTACGGATGGGAACATTAGATATTTATTTGATATACTAAAGATCAGAGGACTGTGTTGTTTTCACATATATGCATGGCAGGATAATTTCTGAAGAAATGAATCTTGAGAACAAACCTAAATGGCCATGGTTTAGTCATAATGAAACATAAAGCAGGAATTTTAGAAGCTAGATTTCAGTTTTAAAAAAAATTTTCTAAGCAGTTTTTTCTTGAGGCATAGTTTATATACCATACAATTTGTCTTTTTAAACTCTACAATTAGTGAGTGTTAGTATATTCACAAGACTGTGCAACCATCACTACTGTCTAGTTCCAGAACATGTTCATCATTCTAAAAGAAACCCATAGCCATTAGCAGCCACTCTCTATACTTCCCACCCTCTACCCTTTACCACGGACTGATATACCTTCTGTCTGTGTGGCTTTCCCTAATCTGGAATTTTCTTATAAATGGAATCACACAATATATGGCCTTCTGTGTCTGGCATTCCTTACTTAACGTAATGTTTTCAAGGTTCATCCTTGTAGCATGTATCAATACTTTTTTTCCTTTTTATGGCTGAATAATATTCTTGTGTGTGTGTGTGTGTGTGTGTGTGTGTGTCTGTGTGTGTCTGTGTCTGTGTATGTAAATAATGCAATTTGTTAATCCATTCATCAGTTGATGGATATTTGAATAGTTTCCACTTTTGGCTAATAATGCTACTGTCAATATTCGTGTACAAGTTTTTGTGTGGATATGTATTTTCACTTTTCTTGCATGTATGAATATGAGTAGAATTGCCAGGTCACATGGTAAATCTAAGTTTAACTTTTTGGAAAACTGCCAGACTGTTTTTCAGAGAGTCTGCACCATTATACATTCCTACTAGCAATATTGGGAGGTTCCAATTTCTCCACCTTCTCACCACCATTTGTTATTTTCTTTTTTTTTTTCTGATTATAGCTATCATTGTGGATGTGAAGTGGTATCTCATTGTAGTTTTGATTTGCATTTCCCTAATGACCAATGTTGTTGAACATCTTTTCATGGCCATGTGTATATATTCTTTACATTTTTTCATAGCCATGTTCTTTGGAGAATTGTCTATTCAAATCTTTGCCTATTTTTAAATTGAGTTATTTGTCTTTTTATTTTCCCATTGTTAAGAGTTCTTTATATATTCTGGATACTAAATCCTTACAGATACGTGATTTGCAAATATTTTGTCCCATTCTTTGGCATTGTAGTTTTAGTTTCTTAATGGTGTCCTTGGAAGCACAAAAGTTTTTAATTTTGATCAAGTCCGATTTATCTTTTTCTTATTGCTGTTGCTGCTCGTGCCTTAGGTGTAATATCTAAGAAAACACTGTATAATTCAAAGTCACAAAGATTTATACCTATGTTTTCTTCTAAGAGTTTTATAGTTTTATCTGAGGGTGGCATGGCATGGGGCAGGCTAAAGAAAAGAAAGATCTCTTCAGTTGTATACCCTCAGACACAGTCTGCTGTGCCAATCTCTTACGTACTTTCCCCGAGGCTCGAGGTGTCCTAGATCATGGGGCCCTGGAGCATGCTTATATGTTCAGGTTGAGGAGGTCCTCCCCAGTTCACTGGGGTCCTCTTGGTCCCCTCCATTGGTTTGGGTAGAAGGCAAGCAGCTCTGGGTTGTAGGCATTTAGGCAGGGAGTCACATGTCCTGTGGGAAACTGCTGTCCCCCACTCACTTCAAAGGCCCTGATGAACTAAAGCAAGGAACTTTACTCTCTCCAACCTGACGTAAACACCAACTGTATCCTGATGTGTTGATTTAAAGATAGCACTAGCCTGTCTCTCCCGTTGCCCCTGTAGACCTCCATGAATGGTAGGATGGAGTATTAGACCTTCCTTATTTTCTGGATGACACATGTCCTCCCATGCAGGCAGTTATCCTGGGCTTCCCTTGGCTTCTCATAAAGGTTCTCACCCATCATCAGGGTGTCTGCAGCAAAGGAAGGAGCAAAATAGAGGTCCTTTGTTTTGCTTTTAGAAAGTGGAATTTTATAAGCAACTATTGAATTACACAAGTAATTAATGAATGCATTCTTTAGTAATAGCCAAATAGAATGCATTCTTTAATAACATCAAAATAGTACAGGTAAGTTTCCCCACCGTTCCAGAGACAGTCAAACTTCAGAGCTTGATTTGTGTATTTTGGGCCCTTTATAAACAAACACACACACACACATACACACAGAGACAGAAGATGTTAAGTATTGTATTTGTGTTTCATATAAATATCATGGGCCATTTTGCATCTTCAAATGTTTAACATTCTGTTTTGCTATAAATAGATCAAACTTTATTCCCTTATAATTTCTGCATAGCAGTCCATGGTGGAATATATCATAAGTTCATTAGCTGATGCTTTTCAGATAAATGTTTATGTTGGTCCTAGATTTTTGATACTACAGACAGGTCTGCAGAGAGTATCATGGGCTTTGCCTCGTTCTTCAGGCGTGGGAAGATTTCTTTGCCATTAGATATTCAGAAGTGCAACTGTTGGTTCCTCAGCAAGTGCATTGTGCAAGCATAAGTACATTTTAAATTTTGATCATTACAAATTGCCTTCCAAAGCAGCAGTACTAGTTTCCCTTCCTCTAGCAGTACAGGAAAAACCTCATCGACCTACTCCCTACCAAAGTTTGGATTATCAAATTATAAAATGTTTGCTAACCTGATGGGTAGAAAACTGTATAGTATTTTCTTTTAATTTACTTGTCCTGGAGACCTAGGGCACTGAGATGCATTATGTATACAAGTTGGTGACTGCAGATGTCACCTTTGGGTGTAGCAGTTCTTAGAGAAGAAAGTAAAAATGCAGGGCACTCCCATTTAGTTTATTTAAAAATAGGCCAGTCACACTAAAGAAGTTGGTGAGAAGAGTTGCAGAGGCTTGGAGCCAGTGGCAGGAGATGGGCAGGTTGTGGAGCAATTAAGACAGGGTCATTAATGATCTAAAGCCACCAGTGAGAGATTTCATATTATACCTTGACTGGCAGGTGAGAATGAGCTGGGAAAGACTGCAGAGCTAGAAAGAGCAAAGACACAGTTGGGCAGCTCGTAGTTGGATGAGAAGAAAGTGACAAAATATTGGTAACAAAGTACTCATAATTATTATTAGTGAAAGAGACCTCAAGTTCTGAAGGTTATGTTTTCTAGTTTCTAAATGTAAGATGATGGTTTCTAATGAATGTCATCTAAGTAAATGACAGGATCATTGTGACAAAAAGCACCAATAAATATGTGAGTGCCGTGTTTCCTGTTGTAGTAGCTTTTTATTATGTCTGAGTAATAGCTACCGCTTTGTGAGCTTATACCACAGGCACTTTGCTAAGTGCTTTACATATATTGTGTAATTTAATCCTACTAACCCCAGGTAAGCAAGCAATGGAATAATTGCCTTGTTACAGATGAGGGAGCCGAAGTTCTGAGAGGTAGCTTATCCAGGGTTGCAGTGAGGAGCAGAGGTGGGATCTAAGTCTCAGGTCTGCACCACTAAGCTAATCTTCATGAAAGCCCAGTGCCCAGGCTGCATCCCAGGCCAGTCACACGAGAGTCCTGCGGGTGAGAAGGCAGGTGTCACCAGGTGACCTACTGCTCCCCAGCTGACTCAATGTCTAACTCAAGTAGCGAGTAGCTGATGCAGATGCTGCTGCTGCTACGAACACCATTGAAAACACAGTGATGGTGATTATGAGCTGGAGATGACATTAAACACTTTATATTTAATATACATTAAGTAGCTCTCAAACTACTTGTACTGCAACCTACAGTAAGAAATGCATTTTATATCATAACCAAACACATACATGCAGATATATGTAATTGAGAAATTATAGTTTCATGTAAAAGCACTTATCTTTGCAAATGGGACACACTATGGTGGGTTCTATTCTATTCTATTTTTATTATCTTCGAGATGCTTCTAATTCAAATGTGAATTATCTTTCCATTATCGTATTCCCAAGGAGAAAGTGAAGTCTAAAGATTAAATCCCCTTAGAAGTTAAATACCAAACACAATCAAGTTCAGATGAATTAAAGTCTGCAGTCAAATTTCTTGTCTTTCAGTTACAAGTTCGAAATTATTACGTAAAACTAGAACCCCAAATCCATTTCCTTCTGTTTTACTCTAAGTGATGCCTCAGAGAATTGGTTATTTTCAACAGCTGCAGTCTGAGGGAGGAAGACCTCAGAAATTGAGGCCAAGACTCTGATGTCCTTAGTTTTTAAAGAGCCAAAGAGTTAATAGAAAACAAAATTATCACACAGCAATGGCCCCACTACAACATAATCTGAGTTAAAAAAAAAAAAAAAAAAAGCCAGTCTGTAGTCTCTAGAGCGATCATCCCAGGCAGTATTATTTTAGCAGAACCCAGCATTTAATCTTGTGAGAGAGCTGGTGCTGTAAGACCGACAAGGGCGGGTAGAGAGTATCTTGATTTCAACTTTCCTTGCAGAATTCTCTACATGAGCAGAATACTATCTCCGTTGGAAGAGGTTAGCACTATACATTTGCCAAACCTGCTAAAAAAATCCATTTTTGCTTACTGTTTTCTAACTGAGACATTTCAGACATTATTGCTGTTTTGCAAAGTATGCTAAGAAGGATTCTAAGGTGGTCCCCGGGCCTGGTCCTCCCCCGACCTTCTCGCTGGTGAACATGTCTTGTGTAATCTACTTGAGTATGGGTGGAACTCCATGATGTCACTCCTGTGATATTGTTATATTACCTGGCAAAAGAGAGATGTCCAGACGAGCCTGACCTAATCAGATGAGCTCTGTAAAGCAGAGCATTTTCTCTGGCTGCTTGCGGAGGGGCAGGTTAGAGATAAGAGCTTCCTCTGTCCTAGAGGAAAGCAAACATCCATCTTGTGAACTGCCTAAGGGGGCCATGTGACAAGAACCTGAGTGCCTCCTCTGAGGGCGAGGTCAGTCCTTGGCCACCAGCTAGCAAGATAACGGGGACCTCAGTCCTACAGCTTTAAGGAACTTGAACAAACTGAGTCAGCTTAGATGAGGACGGCAAGCCTCAGGTGAGATCTCAGGCCCAGCTGACACCTTGATGGCAGCCTTGCAAGACCCTGAACAGAGGACCCAGTTAAAACATGCTCAGACCCCTGACCCATGGAAATCTTGCGATAGTAATTGTGTGCTGGTTTAAACCACTAATTTGTGGTCATGTGTTATGCAGAAATAGAAAATCAATACATAAAACTTAAAAACCATCTGCAGTGTTGGTGGCCCTAGTCTTTAGGTCTTATTTAAGATATTTTTCTTTCTTATCCAGTGTATATCTCTCCATTTTCATTGATTGCAGTGCTGAGTTGAGAGCGGGCTTTCCCTCCAGGAGCAGCTTTCCCGGGGAGACACTAGGCTCCGGCAATTGCATAACAAGAGGCAGCAGGACAGGCACAGAGGGAAATGCTCAGTGACAAGAGAGGCACTGCATCAGGGAGCTCCCTGAAGAGTTTGTCCCATTTTGAGGTGGGGGACACCTGCATCCTCCCACACCATTTAGCCACTGGCTTTGGGTTGCTCCAGGAGGTGTAATTCCTAGGCATTTTCAGGTCAGTGTTTGTAAAGGTGACACAGCTCTAGTAATATGAGAGCAGGCCTATAAAGGAAGTCACAGGTAACAGGTATGAGTCTTTAGAGGCAGAGCATACAGAAGCTAGGAGCTGGGCACATATAACCTGTAAAATGACTCTTGGTGGCATGTCAACAGTATATGCTTAATCCCCCACATTCAAGATACCATATGGCATCAGGCTTAAAGCCTCCTTTCTTGGGCGCTGCTGTTTAACCTTCCTGACCCCAGCAGCTCTAAGTTTTATCCACTCATCAAAGTTTGTCTCCTTTGCCCACACACTGAAGTCCAAGACCCAAAGCCACAGGTCTTGGTATCACAGAGTACCATCTTACCAACTTAAAACACTTTGTGTAGTTTGTAGTATTACAACACAGGTCACCAAAGTCTGGGGCCTTTGAGAGGGGCCCCAATAAATAGAAGCCTTTTGCCTACTCACATTCTGAAAAACAAAGAGAAATAAAGCAAAGAAGAGGCCGTGAAAGCCATTATCACCTTTATTACTGGCAGAAGCCATGTTGGAGATCAGAGCTTTAGTTCTGTTGGCTAAGTGGGCTTGTTATGGCCGAACACCAGAATTAGCAGATGCATCTGTTCACTTGTAGGCAGAGATGGGCTGGGGAAGGCCTCCCTCCATAGCATCTGCTCCAGAAGCTGCAAAGCAAGCTTGGAGCTGAGCAGGGAGAGCACGGAGTGAGTTTGTCCAGTTTACTGTTTCCAGATGTACCAGACAATGAAGTCGCTCCATATCCCATGGATCAGAGAAGTAAGAACATGCAGTATGAAGTTGGTGAGTTTTGTCCAAATGGACAAAATAGTGAGGGCAAGTGTTTTGCCCAAACACATATGCATGTGCTCACAGTCATGTGCATACACATGACACAAAGAGCATAGGTATACTTAGAGTCTGCAGTAACCTTTCTCTAAATACAGGTGAGAACATTCTCATTTGCCTTCATTAAATCCTTTAGGAATCCCTACTCAAATGTCACATAAATTTTTAACCCATTCGATTAAGTGAAGTATCCCAAGAATGGAAAAATAAGCACCACATGTACTCACCAGCAAATTGGTTTCCCTGATCATCACCTAAGTGCACATTTGGGAATAACACCAATTGGGTATCGGACAGAGGTGGGAGGTCGGGGGAGGGGATGGGTGTATACCTATATGATGAGTGCGATGCACACTGTCTGGGGAATGGACACACTTGAAGCTCTGACTCTGGGGGATGGGGGGCATGGGTAATATACATAACCTGAACTTTTGTACCCCCATAATAAGCTGAAATAAAAAAAAATGTCACATAAATTTTTAAAAAGTTGTTAAAGGAATGAAAGTTTCTATGTTGGACCCACTGGTAATCTATTTTTCCAAAATTGACAGTTGATGCTGATGACTTCTAAAATGCTTAGAAATTTCTTCCTATTTTGGTTCAGAAAATTTGGAGGCTGCCATTCCTGGGAACAATCACCAAGTGGGCCTCAATTAGTAACTCCCAGTTTACAGAGAATGACTGGGAATTGTTAAAAATCTTGCTAATGCAGATTTTTCCCTATTTAGTTTCCATAGATTACCAATTTTTCAAGGAGAGGGAATCCACTAAATTATAACCAGCAGTGTATTGAACCCAGCTAATTGCTTCCTCATTTGTATTCTCCTAGCTCTTTTATATACTCTTAAAACTCCCATCAGATTGTTTTTGTTTAACTCTGTGTCTCTTCCATGCTACTCTGAGCATCTTGAAAACAGGTACCCAGAAGCATCATCAGATTGTCAACAGAGGAGATGACTGTATGGAAAAGGCTCCACTCTTTGTCTTCTCAAGGTTCAAAAAGGCCCCCGTCTTAGAGGATATGCAGGTGCCCCCTGTTCCCTAGTAGCTAAGCCACTGTAGCTACCATGTTTCAGATTTTGTAGTCACTCTAGTGCTTAAGGTGGTATGTGTCACCTTAAGCCCTCAAACATGTTGAATTGATTCCAGCTACTTCATAGTCATCTATCAAAGATTCAGAAGCCATGTTAGGTGTTGTGCTCATGAAGATCCCTGTGGTAGAGCCATTAAGTGTCCCCTCATGCAGACACTGTTTGCATTTCTACATCCACTCTTCCACGCTCTCTAGCCTGCTCTGTGCCCCGAGAGCCTGATGTCTGTGGACTGCTATAATGGAATTTCTGTCCCCCTCCCCAACCATTTCTTTGGGTTCTAGTTGGGATAAGCTAGTGGAAAGAAGGAC